>NC_136522.1:40004204-40161704 GCF_053919585.1 Euprymna scolopes
TGAAAGCAAGTGTAGACCATTGATAAAGACACGAACGAAAACTTGTTCACGGTAGTTGTTGCAGTCGCCGCATACATCCCTATTCTTATACAGATTGATGAATCTTGCGTCACCTATCTTCTGTGACATTGTTTCTTTTTCCCAGCATTGAAACATCAGCTGGTGTAAGTGGTTGAATAGAGCTATTTTTTCTACATTGATGATTTCATGTGGGATGTTATCATATTCTGTAGCTTTGCTGCAAGTAAAGGATTTTATAACCTGGTTTCGATATGCTACAGAGGAAATGAAACGCCTGGCTCTTCTGTTCAGAATGTGTAGGAGTGCAAAATGCTCAAGATGTCATTGAACCCGAGGTGAGAACCAAGAATAGGGCTGTGTCACGAGATAAAGGTTCTACGGTGTTATGTAGAGAATTCTTGACTGCGAATCCAACGCCATGAAATCTGGTTGCTCATGTCCCTTGCCATTACAAAAAGTGTATAGTCAAATTTCTGAAACTGCTATTTCATGCGAGTCTTGTTTGCTGTAGTGCAGCTACATTGATGATGAGCCTTGTGATTTCCCGGTCGATGATCTCGTAACTTTCTGTATTTTTTCTAGAGTCATTGACCTGTTGCAAATCATCATAGAGGCCAAGTCATATTGTTCTCACCCTCCAGCTAATCGCAAGATTTGTTTTTCTTTGTTTAATCCAAGGTTTTCAGTCTGCTTATTTACTTAGATCCACGCACCAAAGTAAGCAGGCAAATCCTAACGGGTTAACACCTTTCTAGATGGAGGATCTCTGGCTTGAGCCGAGCGCTAATGGACCCTCCTACTATCGGTGACAACCCTTAACTTCTGGGATTACGCCAATCGTTAGTAGCTTGTTACTTGTAACTGCTGTCTTCCGTGTTGTTTCTGACGCTAGAAACAATGGACCTGAAGTGGTTTCTCCAAGTCGCAAATCTGGGCAAGTGAAATGAAAATTCTGAGTCACTATAGCGACTTTGTCTGGAACATAACGCAATTTAAAACTATGAAAGCGTTAAAGTCAAATACTGATATTTATATGTGCAAACCAGACAAAGGTGCAGGTGTGGTGATTTTGGACAAATCGGACTACGTTGAGAAAATGGCAGTCATTCTCAATGATGCTTCGAAATTCCATAAACTCGGCCCCATCGAGTTGACGGATAATACTTGCAAGAACGAGGCAAAAATGCAAAGACGTCTACTTGCATTATTTAAAAAAGGTTTTTTGCAAGGACGTCTATGACAGGATCAGACCCTCTGGGTCACAACGTCCTAAAATGTATGGTCTCCCCAAAATCCATAAGCAAAGTGTTCCACTGAGACCTATTTTATCAATGGTTGGTTCGCCACAACATTCTTTGGCTCAGTGGCTTGTGAAAATTCTGCAACCTGTGCGCGAGTTATATACCACGCACTGCATCCCAGATTCTTTTCGGTTCGTTGATTGTGTACGTGGGTTGGATTAAAATGCAGAGACGTCTTTTATGTGCTCATTTGATGTCTCTAGTCTCTTTACCAACATATCATTGGATGAGACTATATGTATATGTACCGGCGCGCTCTATGATGGTCGCCTGACTGCTCCACGGTTTTCTAAAGAGATTCTTATTGAACTCATTTTAATATGCACTAAATCCGTGTAGTTTAGTTTTTGTGATATTATGTACTGTCAGGTCGACGGGGTTTCAATGGGGAGTCCAACTTTAGCGGATATTTTCGTTGGGTACCATGAATCCGTTATGTTCAATTCTACAATTATACCCACTGCATATATCAGATATGTTGACGACACTTTTGCTATTTTTCTATCGCAAGGTGAAGCGTCGATATTTTTTAATAGGTTGAATTCATTGCATGGGGCTCTTAAGTTCACGATGGAAAGTGAGAAGGACAATTCGCTTCCCTTTTTGGCTGTTCTTGTCGAACGTTCAAGGGGGGACTTTCTCACTACAATTTATAGAAAGCCGACATTTACTGGCCTATATGTGAACTGGTTGTCTTTTGTACCAAAATCACATAAGGTCGGCCTAATTAATACTTTGGTACATAGAGCCCTCATGATTTGTTCGCCTAACAGATTAGACGCCGAACTCGATAAGATCAGGGAAATATTCCTCAATAATGGTTATCCTGTTGAACTTATTGATGACTGCATTTTCAAAAAGGTTGCGGATTTAAAATCCCCTAAAAAGATTGGACCCTTGAAATGCCCAGTTTATTTAAAATTACCGTGGATTGGGGAAAAGAGTAATAGACTTTCCAAACAGATTCGCAGAAGTATTTACGACTGCTTTTATTCTGTGTCCTTGCGTTTGGTATATACTACGAGACCTGCTTTTCCGTCTTTTCGCAAGGATAGTTTACCTTACATCCAAAATAGTAATATTGTATATCAATTTAAATGCCAGTGCGATGCTGGTTATGTTGGGCGAACATCCTTGCACCTTTTGACTCGTATAAACCAGCATGCTACTTCGAAGATCAGACAAGGGAGGATGGGGTCTGGTGGTCTCCCTCTTTCTGTAGCCTTGGACTCTGCTATTGGCCAGCATTTGGTTGACAACCCTTGCTGTGCCGATAGATATAAAATAGAATGGTTCGAGGTGCTACATAGAGCGGACTCCAGAAACCATTTAAAGATTTTGGAGTCTGTCTCTATTGCAGTGCGTCAACCTTCTTTGTGCCGGCAAAAGGAAACATCCAACGCATTGTTTCTCTTTGGAGAACTTTGACATTTTTCTCCCGTTATTTTTTTTTATTTCTTTCCCTCGTTGTGCCAATATTTTAATCGTTTTTAAAAGTTAATAAATTTATTTTAGTATCCCCGTACTCTTGGCACATTCAATAATTTCCCCATTAGAACTCTTTATTTTCGACATAATATTATTTTGTACGCTATCGATTTTCTCCGGATGAGATGATAGCCGAAAGAGCTCTCGAGAAACTTCCGCTTATTATTTTCAAAACTGTATATAAATTCTGTACCTCCAAACATTTATATATATATATATATATATATATATATATATATATATATATATATATATATATATGGTCGTAGCCAAATTGAATATTGAAATATTAATATCTTTGGTACGATGGAACGTAACTACATGGAAATTTGCAGGCATTTTGAAGATTATGATACTATTCTATGGCAAAAGTTTTACGACAATTGTTAAAAATACCTATATTTTCAAACGAATAAAGTATGGCTAAATTTGCCTAAATTTATATATATAGTATCCTGGCAGGAAGATCCAGTTTTTCTGTTTAGGTCTATTTCCCTGTGGCCTTACAACGCTACTAATATATATATATATAGATATATATATATATATATATATATATATATATACTCGGGTTTTTTTATTCAAAAGTAATGGACTAATGAATTCAACGAGGTTGTTAGATAGTGCTCAATAAAAAGAGCTGATAATACTTGTTTATTGCTATATAAACATGCTCACATCCCGCTGCTACAAATAGCCACTTGTTTCAATCAAACAACAAATATCATCAGGCAGCGACTTGACTATTCAAAAGTTCAATGAATAATTCATTGAACTTTTGAATTATGACCTCTAAACATTTATTGTTTTGGGCTCAAATAAAGTTATTAAGTTAGATCCATGTCCAATGAACCTATATCTAAAATTTCAAGTGTTTAGACTCAAAATTGGCGGAGGAGTTTTGTAGAGTTCTCAAAGGGCAAATCGCTGAACTGTTACCCCTTAACAGACAAATTTCTGGCCGAAAACGGATCACAAAGATTTTCCCAAATTTTAGTACACTGTATATCAAATTTCGAGTCTGTAGACTGAAAATTGACAGAGTTATTGTGTAGGGAAATGTACAGAGAGAGAGAGAGAGACACACACAGACAGACATTTTCACTTTATATATATATATATATATATATATATATATATATATATATATAATGTATGTATGTATAGATAGATAGATAGATAGATATAGATAGATAGATAGATTGGACGCAATACATAGTAATGATTGAAAGTTTAAAAAAATATATACTCGTGCGCCACCACCGAGAATCGAAGCCAAAAATTCAGCTCTTGATTTATTTTTGCCTCTGTTGTCAATGATTGGATATGAAGACATTTATAATGCAAAGCTAAAAATTAAAATATTAACCAATAGCTACTTCATTATGCATTCGTAATGTCGGCGAAATGGCAAATTTCTTTTTTTCTTTTTTTTTTTTAATTTTCACATTTTGCACCGATTTTTCCCGGGTAAAACCAAAATATAAAGTTTCGAATGGATTCAAATACCTTATATATGAAGTTTCCTTTCAGTAGACAAAAAACTCTAGGAGGAGTTTGGTAGGCAAAAGTTGTTAAAAAAATATATATATGTATACGTAAATATATATGGAAACAGTTTTGTGCTTGCTATAAACTTTTTTACGCAAATATTATGCAAGTATAAATTATGTAGATTGTCTGCATTATTATAATTACACATAATAGTTAACTAAAGATGATCCTCCCATAAGAAAACCGAATAATCTAACAGGGAATTAATTAAAATAAATGTTTAAAAGAATATGTAAATAGACTAAGTCTTTTGCTAGTGAATGCAAGTCTACAACCCATATATAAGAAAATTGTATTTTCTTATTAAATAAATAGAAAAGTGGGGGTTTAATACGAATGCACACACACACAAAAAACGAATTTGTAGGAGTATAGATTTTAGATATATATCCATATATATAAATATTCATATATTAATAAAGACTATTAATCTATATTTACATCTGTGTATATGTTATTATTTTATATTCTTTTCTTATTAGTTTTCATAATTATTATCAATATTTAAGGGTATTATTGTATATTAACATTTTTATTATAGTCTCATATCGAGATTATTTTAAAGGTTTTCTCGAGAAACTTAAGATACAGTTGAGAACTTTTTGTAATCTGTACTATTTGAAAGTCGTTTTATAGTGTTTTATTTTAAGAACCTAAATTAAATTATTTCAATTTGTTAGATTTCATATATGTTGGAATATGGGTAGTTAAACCCTTGAATAAAATTCCAAATTAATATATTAAGTGCTCAATAAAATAAGATAAAACGTATAAGGAGAAAATCTTCGAGTTTGGGTAGTTAGTCTATAGAAGGTGTTATTTATTGATATTTTTTAGCTGTTTGTGGTAAGTTTAATTTATTATGATACCATGCTAAATAGCTGTATAGGGTATGTGCCACAAGCACACAAAAACAAGTATACGTATATTAAAACCCACATATAACACAAAATAGCCAAACGTTAATATGTATATATACATACAAATGTTTGTACAAATATATAAACAAATATATAAATTATGTATACAATCACCCGTCCAACACATATACAAGTATATAAATATCGATACGTAGACAAGTCCATATATACACAGACACAAACATATACGTATACAAATACACACAATCAACAAATATGTATACACATGAATAGCCAAGGGAAATAAACAGTAAACATATATACTTACAGTATACAAATTATCTTTCGTTTTTTGTAAAGGTAATATTGAAATTACTGAGAAAATATTCTTTATAATGTCTGCAGTTTATGGAAGTTTCTAATCTTTTATTGAGTAACTTATCCATGTCTTTAAATCGTTAAATCGTATGATAAACAATTCTTCGGAAAGGCAAAGATAACATGAAGAGCTAAGTGAGGAACATGTTTTAGTTTTTTTTTTTGTTTTAGAATATTTCATTTTATGTTTTGTGTTAGTTTTTTTCCAATAAGTTTTTAGAGTAAGCTGAAAGTGATGTAGTAATTTTACTATTGCGGTTTTCAAATGAACTTTTGTGACCTCTAAACCGTTCATCGAATGTATTTTACCGGTCATACCAATATAGTATTTACTATTATTTGGGTTTTCCCTCGTGGACATTTTTGCACTGTATACTACTGATGTTACTAAACAATTTCTATTCAATGGGCATTTATGTTTATTTCTACAATTACAAGATTTTGTGGTTCTATTTTTATTTGATTCAGATGTACTATTTAGAAGCTTCATGCTATGTCTTTTTTATAGTTTTCGCTACAGCTATAGCTTTATATTCTTGTATTTTTATTGCATATCTTATTGAGGATATTATTTGGTGGGAAGTGTTGTTTTATTCGGGTAAATATTTTTTTCTAAGTTTATTTTGACGTTTAAATTGAACGGGGAAGGTAAACCATGTAATTTTCATTGTTACTGAATGTTTTAGTGTTAGGTGTAGGCTTGATATATTCTAGTCTAAATGTTTTGTCGTAGAACAGTTTGTGAGTGTCAAAATGTCTACATTAAACAACTTATTCTTTTGCTGATAGAATTTGGAATGTGTGTAATTATAGATTTTGGATGGTTTGAATTTCGTTTACGTACATGGGTCAGTGTTATGTTTTTTATAGGGTACATATATTTTGTTTCTATTTTTCTAGAGTACTGGTATTTGAAACTATTTCTACTTTTAAGTTTATTCTTCTAAACTCCTTGAGGATTATCTTTTTCATTTTTTCACATTAAGGTCCATTCGAGTCTTTTATCATCATAACTCCATCATCTCTGTATAAACCTATATCTTTTACTTTAATGTCTTTAGTTAAATTATACAAAATATATAATGCAACTAGGTCGGTCACCTCTGCCTATTCCAGAGGCCATAGAAACGTCACAAATGCCAAGCGGATCTTTTATAATCAATTGATCCCCGTTGCTTAGTAATACAATTGTTCTTCATTTCTTTCAATTTCATCCTTTAATATATATCCGAGGTAAGAGTTGCAAATTCTAAAACTTCCTCGAAGAGTTCTTTGGTAATTAAAGGGTAATAGCTTTCAATGTCGAATTGGATAAAAGAGCATTTCTCTTTATTTTCAATGTTGGAGAAGTAGTTTATCGTCTCTGCCGTATTAATCCATTGAGTTGAGTTCACAGGTCGTTTTGATTTATTCATGTGTTTATTAATACTTATAAATTAATATAAATTAATCAATACCTATATAAATTAATATGAATTTAAAACACAGTATATACATGTAAATTTGATTATGTGGGTGTGTCTGCGCGGCTTTATCTGTATACATGAGTATTTGTACGCGTATTTATGTATATATATATATATATATATATATATATATATATATATATAGTAGAAATGGTAATTAATAAAAAATGAAGAAAGTGCTCAATACTGTTGTAGAGCAAATATGCGTTTTATTTTTTATTACCGTATCTTTCTGTTAAGTTACATTATTGTTTCAGCTACCCGGCCGTTTTTTTTTGGACGTCTGTAGCTTCCTCAGACTTTTACAAAAATGTTCGTTATGATGGGATGAAAGAGTGAATGATGTTAGGGGAGGAGTGCGAGAAGAGCGGAAAAAAGAGGAAGGGGACAAGGGGGAAAGGTAGGAGGGGGCTGCTTGGTATGTCGGTAATTTTTTAGTTTTGGAGTTTAAAGAACTTGTGGGGAAGGGTCTGGGAAGTTCATTTCTGGTGTAGCTGAGGGCATAGGGATACATGGAGGGGAAAGGGGAATATGTGGGGGTAGGAGGGGGGTTACTTTAAAATTCGAGTTTTAATGTTAAGGTTTTTGGCGTCTTATTGGTGAGATGATTTCTTGTTAAGTATGTCTTGACCTGTTGGGTGTTCGCTTATGTTTGGAGGTGGGGGGGCTATGATTCGGTTTATTTATTTGGTTTTTATTTGTTGTTAATAGTTTGGAGAGGGTTAGCTAGCAGTCGCGCGCGCGAGCACACACATGCACACGTACACACATATATACTTAAGGAAACGTTCACATGTAAACATACATCTCCGCCCTGACGTGCAAATATATGTACATATGTGCGCATGCATGCATAGAAACCCGCGCCGCTCCCGCTTACATCAAATTTTCCTTAAGGTGCTAAATTTGGTACGTGTGCGCAAGCATATATGCGCTCATACACAGATGCATACACACATCGACACCTCTACCCCCAAGGAGGCGTATACACGGGCCTATATGCGCATATTGATTCAGACATACCTGCACCCCCACGCATACATGCAAGCGCATGCGCACATACAGATACCAATACTCGTGAACACAAACATCGACATATATACACAGCTGCACGCTCTCACACACGTATGTGGACAGCAGGCAGCGGGCACATATACTCTCACATCCACACACGTATACATAGGTACGTGCACATATACATCGGCACCCCATGTACACACGGACACACACGTGGACGTACACGTGCATGTATTCACACACATACACACCCAGATATACAGACAGTTATTGGTATAGACATATTCGTCTACATAGATGTAAATCTAGGTTTATTTGTGGGTATATGGGCGCAATACTTTCGTTCGATGTAGACATGATTATACATAGATACAAGCATGAACTCATTCCCAGGGTCATATACATAATATTTTCATTTTCATTAGTGGGTTTTTTTATGGTTAAATGTGGGTGCACACGAGAGCGCCGGCGTACACCTCCGCATACATACATACCCACAGATGCACGTCCCCACACGTATGCATGTACACATTTATACATACATACACGCATACACATATGCACACACATATGCTCTCGTTATACACATCTGCAAAGATACACACCCACACTCCCTCAAGCACCAATATGTGCGCACGCATATACATACAGATATATAGCGTGGCATGCCGTAAATATGGGCACAGGTTTCATCCACATATACTTACATACGCATTAATAAACGCCCACGTACACGGATAGTGGTCCTAGGTAGCCATGTTTATAGATTTTGTAGATGAGTTTGAGGTGGTTTATATGGGGATTGAGTGCTGTAGTTATTGTTCTAAGTTGGGGTATTTGTTTTTTAGGTTATTATCGATCAGTTTAGGCGGAAGGCTATATTGGGGTGTCATACTCTAAGGTATGCGTCTATGCACATAAGGCATCAGTCAGTTTCCATGCGTACTTACCTGTGCTGGTGTAAATCAACATAGTTATATGCAAACAATTTCCGTGTTAAGTCGTGGAGGTTGCATGTAGGGTGTGTTTGCGGTTGGGCAGGAGGTTGGCTAGGGGGAGGGGAATTGATGCCGATTATTGGGTGGTTATGTGGGATGAGGTTATGTGGTGTTTAGAGTTGGTGGTGATTGGGGGTATGTGTTATTTTGTTGGATTTAGGGGGATTCTTATGGGAGGGGGTAAGGTGGTGTGGGTGTGGAGGAATTGGTTAAGGGGGTTTGGTTGAGTGTATGTCATGGTGGTTATGGTGAGTGGTTGTATTGGATATATAATTTGGGGGATTTAAGGTGGTGTTGTCTAAGGGATGTTTTAGAGAGGTGTATAGGTGCTAAGGAGGTGGGATTTGTAATTAGGCACTGCATTAGCATTTCCAAGGGTAACTTTCGCTGATTTTTTCAATTATGGACCGGACTCGACCGGCAATCACCGAATTAAGCTGAGCGTTGTTCAGATGTTGAAACGCTAAATCGCCTTTTCTTTGTTTGTATTTTTGTATAAAGATGTAATTATTAAATTATTGTTTGGCTGATAGGGGGTATTCTTCTGTTTATTTTTTAACATCTGTTTACAAAAATTAATTTGTAATTTCTCTTGAAAAAAAATTTTTGTACGTAAAAATTAACGGTTTTATGAAAAGCATTCATCTTTTCTTGTAAAAAAACAACTTCCGTTACAAAAAAGAAAACGTTTATTGCCAATTTTCTTTAAAAAGTAAAAGTGTAAGTTTTCTTTAAAGAAATTTGTCTTTACCTAACAATTTTTGGTAAAAAACTCTTCTTTTCTTAGGGGAAAACGACTTTTATTGATAAAAACATTGGCATATATATATATATATATATATATATATATATATATATATACAGGGTGACCCCTTAAAAAAGAAAAGTTAAATGGAGGCCATCTAGAACATATGGTGTAGAACGGAGAAGAAAAGGCCTTGTATTTTGTTGGGATGTTTTGAATATAATAAACTAGTTATGACCCAAGTTTCATTTCATTCGGTCAAAACACTAAGAAACGGGGCCTAATTAGAGTTGGGGTCCGTTTTTTGGGGGGTCATCCTGTAAAAAAAGTATATAAATAATGCAAGTTTTCTTGAGCAAAAAAAATATATTCAGTAAATTTACTGTAGGTTTTAGTTATGTTTTATTTCATATTTGCTTGTTTGTTTTGAAATTTGTCCCAATCTGTTACTTTGCTCGACTTAATTCGATGACCGGCGGTAGAGCCTGCATTATAATTTGCTGAAAATCACGAGAATCCGGGTCAAATTCTGCAAAAATACCAACAAAAATATATGCGGGGTATTAATTAAGCCGAAAAAATATTTTCTATTAAAAAGCAATGATAACTGTAAAATGTTTTTGACTTGTAATGGGGGCATGAAACGAATGGATTCGCCAATCATTTTTATAACCAACGGCTGTGCTAAACAACCAATGAAAACGTCCCAAAATTATTATAAAAATTGTCGAATTTTGGATTCAATCAGTTCACCGTTTACTACGTCACGGACCGCATTTAAGTCTTAGCCGCCATCTTGGTTACTGATCTGAACTACGCCGCCGTCTTGGTTACTGATCTGAACTACGCCGCCATCTTTGTTCAACACAATGTCTCAAAACTTAACAGGTTATGCGCCCAGCCACCGTCTTTTCTTTGATGGATCGGAATCTAAATTCGAATTGTGGTAGGTAAAATTTCTGGGATATCTAAGGATTCGAAAACTACAAAAAGTCATACAATCTCCAACAGAGAATCGACCCCGAATTTCTCGAAAATAACGCGACTGTTTCTGCAGAACTGATTCAATGTTTAGACGATAGCAGTCTGTCTCTGATTATAAGAGACGCATTGGATGATGGGAAGATAGCATTGAATATATAAAGAGAACATTATTTATCAAAATGGAAACCGAAAATTATATCCCTATATACAGAATTAACGTCTTTGTAACGTAACGAGGATGAAACGATTACCGACTACGTTATGAGGGCAGAAACAACTGCCAATGCCTTAAAACTCTCAGGTGAAATAATAAGCGATAGCTTGTTGATATCAATGACCCTCAAGGGACTTCCAGCCGATTTTAAACCATTTATAACTGTTATAACTCAGAAAGACAAACCCATAAATTTCAGCGAATTTTAAGTGGCATTGCGCAGTTACGAAAAGACTAATCGTATGCTCGTGGACAATAATAACTCCAGCAATATTATGAAGTTCAAAAATACTTCTCGAAAGCAGACACCACCAAATTACGCACCTCACCGCAACGTATTCTTCAAAAGTAATTTTCCCTAGAAAAAGAATAAAATTATCTGCTATAATGTCGATATAAACGCTCTAAAATTAACTCCGTAAAAAACGTTGAGAACTTTGAGGAAGAACATACATTTCTATTCACATGTAACTTTGACAATACCACAAACGGTAAAAATCTCCTTGTAGACTGTGGTGCTACTGCGCACGTTATCACCAAGAAATCTGATTTTATTTATTTTTATTCAAACTTTAATTCTCAAAGTCATTTTGTCGAACTTGCCGACGGTAGTCAAATAAATGATATAGTCTTGAAAAGAGGCGATGCTTAAATATACCTAAAAAATAATAAAGGCGAAATCTGTAACTGTATTCTTAAAAATGCTCTGTTCATACCTACATTAAAGCAAGACATATTTTCCGTGCAGGCTGCAATTAAACAAGGCGTGAATATAAAATTTGGCCAAAATACATCAAAACTGATATACCCCAATGGAACTGTATTTGACATTAAAGAAAATGGCCGACTATATTATTTAGAAAGTATGATTCCTTCAAAAACTGCCTGTCACGACTTGGAAACCTGGCATAAAATTCTAGGACACTGCAATACAGCTGATATTAAAAAATTACCAAATGTAGTCGAAGGCATGAAAATAATACCTTCAGACAATCTCCCAAATTGTGATGTGTGTGTACAGGGGAAAATGACAAAAGATATAAGCCGAACGCCAGACAAAAAAGCTATGAAAATTCTCTCACTTGTGCATTGTGACTTAGCAGGTCCGATCAGCCCGATGGGGAGAAACAATCTAAGGTACGTTTTGAACTTTATTGGTGATTTTTCCAGTTTAATAATGGTTTATTTTCTAAAAAAACAAATCCGACACTATCCTCGCCACTAAGAAATATTTAGCTGATGTTGTCCCGTATGGTTCAATAAAATGTATTCGCTCAGACAATGGGACTGAATTTACTAGTAAAGACTTTGAACTTCTATTAAATAACCACCGTATTAAACACGAGAAATCGGCACCGTACTCCCCCTTCAAAAATGGCACAGCTGAAAGGGCATGGCGAACCCTTTTTGAGATGACAAGATGCCTACTTATCGAATCGAAATTAGCAAATAGTTTATGAACATACGCTTTAATGGCAGCAGCATATATCAGAAATAGATCTTTCAATAAGAGGTTAGGAAAAACGCCGTATGAAGCGTTTTCCGGTGTAAAACCTAAAATAAACAGAATGCATCTATTTGGTTTTGATTGTTTTGCATTTATAGAAAACACTAGTAAACTAAATACTAAAAGCGAAAAGAGTTATTTCGTAGGTTACGATAAAAATAGCCCGGCATACTTAATCAACTTTGCAGCTCAAAATGCCATAAAAAGGGTTAGATGTGTAAAATTCAATGATACATTGAATTTAAAAAATGGCGATCCAGTGAATGAAAAACGTGAAATATAGCCTAGCATCTATCGATCACAATGAAAATATTAATAACGACGACAATTACAGTACTTCTGACGAAAGTAGTAACCAGACACGCCGATATCCAATAAGGGAGCGAAAAAGGCCAGACTTCTTACAAATTGAAAAGATACAAGATTACGCCATGGATTACTGTTATTCGTTGAATAGCGCACCGGAAATTTATAATGAGGCGATTAATTCAGAAAAGCACCAAGAATGGGAACAAGCTATGGTATCCGATTTGAAAGCTTTATCTGAAAATAACACATACGAAATAGTGGCAAAACCAACAGATAAAAATATAATTTCTTCACGCTGGGTTTTTTCCAAAAAAATCACAGCTTCTGGCAGTGAAACTTTTAAAGCAAGATTTGTGGCAAAAGGTTTCTCACAAATTCCTGGAGTGGAATATTATGCAACAGTTTCACCAACGACAATTTTAACGACAATTAGAATTTTATTACAACTTGCCACTCAATACAATTAAAAAATACATCAAATGGATGTAAAAAAATGCTTATTTAAATGCTCCGATTGACTGTGAAATCTACATTTACCCTCCAGAGGAATTTAAAATGAAAAATAAAAATTGGGGGTGGAAATTAAATAAATCGTTATATGGACTAAAACAAAGTGCACACAATTGGAATTTAACACCCCATAATTATTTGAATTCAAACAGGAATTCAAACAATGTCCTACAGGATGCGTGCATGTATACCAAAAATGTAGGTAATAAATTGTTGGTTTTGGTTTTTTGGGTTGACGATATATTACTCGCCTCAAACTGTGACAACACTTTAAGAGATGTTAAAAATGAATTAAATAAAAGATTTTAAATGGCCGATCTTGGACGACTGTCATGGTTCCTCGGTATAAAATTTACCTGTGAAAATGAAACTATAACTATGAACCAATCACGATACATTGAAAGAATTCTGCTCAAGTTCGGAATGCAAGATTGTAAGCTGCGTTCAACTCCCGTCGAAATGGACATAAATAAAAAATATAGAGACCGAAACAAAATTCATAGATAACCGAATATACAGGGATAGGGAGCCTTATCTACTTGATGACCGCAACAAGGCCTGACATATCTTACACTGTAACAAAGCTATCTCAAAACTTATCGAAACCGACAATTAAAGACTTTAATCGTGCAAAACAAATCCTTCGTTACCTAAAAGGAACCAAGGAACAATCTTTAAGATTTAAAAAATCTACATATCCTCTAAATTTAGAAGGCTTTTCGAATTCAGATTGGGCTAACTCTGAGGATAGAAAGAGTATAGCGGGGTATTGTTTTAGACTGTCAAAGACTGGACCTATGATCTCTTGGAAAACTAAAAAGCAACAAATTGTTGCCCTTTCTACTTGTGAAGCAGAATATGTGACTCTTACTCATTCCGTGCAGGAGGCAATTTTTTTGAACACTCTTCTAAAATCTATTTTAAAACCAGATCTAAGTAAAACACCTATAATAATTCATTGTGATAATCAGAGCAGTATCTTATTAGCAAATAATTCTATGATTCATCAAAGTTCGAAACATATTAATATCAGATATCATTTTATAAGGGATGAAATAAGAAAAAAATCTATTACTCTTACTTATGTGACGTCTGAAAATAATATAGCCGACATTTTCCCTAAACCTATGAAAAGAATAAAATTAAGACATTTTATAACAGAACTTTTTGGAATCTAATTATGAATAAATCTCTTTTCAGAAACCCAAAAGGAGAAGCATAAACAGTTAAAATCACACCAAAAAAAGAAAAAAAAATTCTAAATTGTCCCGGGCACGACTTTAAACTGCGACAATTTCTACCTTACTAACCAAATTAACCAACTAATACCTAACATAATGTTTCCAGTTTTTGTTACAAGCCACTTGTTAAAACCCTTTTGTTAACTTCCTATTTGTCAAATAGTTCTTTTTGTATCTCTTTTTTTTTTTGGCAATCATTTGTTAAAACAAACAAAAATGTATATTTGTGAATTTTTGTGTTAAGTTTTGAGACATTGTGTTGAACAAAGATGGCAGTATAGTTCAGATCAGTAACCAAGATGCCGACCAAGAATCAAATGCGGTCCGTGGCGTAGTTAACCTCTTAAGTTCTGAGATATTGTGTTAAACAAAGATGGCGGCGTAGTTCAGATCAGAAAACAAGATGGCGGCCAAGAATTAAATGCGGTCCGTGACGTAGTAAACGGTGAACTTGTATTTAGTCGTTACGGCCCCGACCTTGGCATTATCTACTGCCAAGGTCTTATTTGGGGTCCGCAACAACTTAGGTACCAGGGCCAGTAAGGGGAAGTGGGGAAAAATAGGGGTCTTTGCTAGTCCTAGGCTAGACTTGCGTTTGATAGCAAGTACTTTATTAAGTAAAACCTACACTAGAGTTTCTATCACGCACTATTTGCAAAACCGCCTAACATTCTTACCAGGACCTACTTAAAATAACAGCTCCCCAGCTTACGGGATGGCAGGCGACATTCATGCTGAAAAAATTGGAAAACAAATATGTACAAGAACAAAATAAAACTTATTTATATACAAAACAAAGGATTTTTTTTTCATTATTTATATATATATAATGGGGATGAGATGATTGGGAGGGGGGCAAACTAGAAAACACCCAAAAAGAAAGAAAAAGAAAACAAATAAACAAAATGCCTATGGGGGCGGGTTAGTAAGGGGACCCTCCCTACCTAACAGCTGGTCTGTCGTGTGAAACGCCCACTCTCTTCCGCTCCTTTCCCCCGGGGGGGGGGGGAAGAGGTGAAAGCAAGCAGGTCGATCCCTAGAGGGGAGTGGAAGATTTAAGGGTTTAAGTGAAAAATAACATGGGGTTGGGGTCAACAGGGATGGATGGCGTCTTCCAAGATAAAGTTCGTAATGGGCAAAAATAGGCCGGGGACAAAATAAAACAAGTGGACTGGGCATCTTTGGAAGCTCTCCTAGTGCCAATCTAATGAATAATAAAAGACTATGGGAACGGGATCAATACGCATACTACCCTAGTCTAGGCCCTAACAAAGCACATGCTATCCACTCTTGGTGGTTACACACCTACCTAGCCTATTCCTACCCATCGTATAAGGTAAACCTTATATTACGTAACATAAGGGGCTGGGTTCCGAGAAAAAAACAAACCTCAGCACCTAAGGAACAATACCACTAGGGTGGAAACGCGAACTCGACCTCGCTCCTCGTCGGATGCACAAACTGATTTTTATTTTAAGTTGATGCTTCAAATAAACAACCAGATCCTGATCGGAAACAGATCACCCCTCATAGACAATACTCAGACGTCCACGTCACTAACCGAGCTACCGCTAGGATCGCTAGAAACAATGCCCGTTTCTCCCTGTCAAACGATGGGTCCACATTGTCGACTACGTATGCTAAATCAAGTGGCACCGACCGCTCGGGGTCGATGCGAGCCGTTACCCCTCTGAATACTCCCAGAGACTCCGCGCTCCGCTGCAAAGAAAGAACGCGTGTTCTCTCGACTCCTCCTCCTCTTCATCATTGCAGCGTGGGCACGGGGAATAATAATATTCACTATCCCTACAATCCCTGGCTAGTCCGCCAAAGAGTGGCAACGCGTCCTGGACTAGCCTCCATGTAATTGAAAATTCAGAGTTATTGATGTAGCTACTGGCAGGCGCCCAATTCCAAAGCGAGAGAACTTCCCCCCTCGACAGATGTAGCCGCTCCACCAGCGGGTCTTTGCAGTCCCCACCACTAACTCCTAATATAGCCTCCACCTAGGCCGTGCAAGGTCCCTGGACCCCGGCAATGCCCTAAGGGTGGCTCGGCATTCGGTCAGGAAACACCGTTCCCCTACCGGTCTTCTGCGACCTTCAGCGGCAGGGGCGGATATGAGCCGTGGAAAAGCTTGTTCCACGACTGGTACCCAGTGTGTTTCCTCTATCAGTGTCCGACTCAGGAACGCCAATCTTTCTGCGTGCTTGTGGCTTTGCAAATCAGGCATCCCTAAGCCTCCTTCGCTAAGCTTCTGCATACAGACCTGTCTGCGGACACACGGCTTTCCTCCCTTCCATAGAAGTTTGAAAAGGAGGCGCTCTAAAGCCTTACAGCGTTCCGCAGGTAGGGGAAGAACAGATAAATGGTAAAGGATCAAAGGAAACACGTACGTAGCACATGCCTCCGCGCGACCCTTTAAGGACAATTTCCTCCGAATCCAAGTCCCAACCGACGACTCGACCTTAGTCTGTACTTCCGACCAATTCTTGTCCAACTGGAGGTCCGGCCCGAACCGCACACCGAGGATCTTTACTGGGCCATCAGTCCAGCCGAACGCACCTGGAAGCGAGTTTACCCCGGTCCAGGCGCCCAACCGCAGGCCAACAGACTTGCTGCGATTGATCACGCCCTCTGTGACAACTTCATACTCAGCGATCGCCTCTATCACCGCTTTAATATCGCTACGTTGCGCAGTTAAAAAAATTGCCTGAGTAACCCCGTCGGCATTCCCCGGTCGGGGCGCTTAAGGCAGCAAGCAATAAACTTACTCCACCGGAAAGCCCGGTGGCAAGGCCTGGGAGGGTGGACCTCCTAGGTATTACCCAGGTGGCGTACCACAGTCCAACAGGTGCTGGGCCGATCCCCGGCCCCTCACCTGTTGGGCTGAGTGTCAAGTGACGAATCTTTGACGTGTACAACCCTGTCTCCATGCAGCCGAAGCCGCTAGGAGACCTTCCCCATCAGACGAAGTGGTGGGGGTAGTTATTTAATTGTCGCCCACATCGGCAATATTTGGCACAAGGCCTGGAAAATGGAAAGCCCGCAGGCTCCCCTAAAGGAGGGGCACTCCTGCAATTTTAAAAATTGCCTGAGTAACCCCGTCGGCATTCCCCGGTCGGGGCGTCTCAGGCAGCAAGCAATAAACTTGCCCCACCAGAAAGCCCGGTGGCAAGGCCTGGGAGGGTGGACCTCCTATGTATTACCCAGGCGGCGTACCTCAGTCCAACAGGAGCTGTTCGGTTTCCGGCCCCTCACCTGTTGGGCTGAGTGTCAAGTGACGAATTCTTGACATATACTACCCTGTTTCCCTGCAGCCGAAGCCACTAGGAGACACATCCCATCACAATGGACTTGTGATGGGGGTATATATTATCTAAAAGGAATCAAGAGACAATCTTTAGTATTTGCAATGTCGACTCAGGAAAATCGCTTGTAAATTGTCCCGGGTCCGACGCTAAACTACGACGTCTTTCTTGTTTTCCTAACCAAAAAATATATGTATATTTGAAAAATATGCAATTTAATTTTAAAAGTATGTATATCTGTTTATTATATGTATTACAAAAAATAAAAAACTTAAACAATATGATTAAAAATGACTTCTTTTACGCATAGTTGTTTCACAAAATAAAACACCTAACGTAAGTTTATAAAAAAGGAGTGACAATTTATTTGCTGTTCAATTCTTTCTCAATGTGCTATGGAGAGAGAAAGAGAGAAAGAGAGAGAGAGAGAGATGGGGCGTGGCGAAATGTTGTGGGTGACACAAAATGACAACTGGTCGTCTCGGTGCCCGTCTTCTGTCTGACTGACTTCATTGGCTGGCATTTGTTTTTATTTACAAAAAAACTTTAGATTGGAACTTCGTTTTTCCATACCGCATTTCACTGGATCTTATTAAATTCGCCCAAGGGCAAATTTAAATATGACTGTGTTCAAAACTTGTCAATTAAAGAATGTTGATTTCAAAGCGTATGCACTCTTCTTTCAAGTTTTATTATTTTTGATAACATTTGTTGAAGACTTCCACAATATTTGCGTGTGTGCATCCAGCTCAATATGAGTGTGTACACAACCAGCAATGATTCCAATGTTGGCCAGGATACTATTCAACAAATGCTTGGTATACTACAAGGTTTGGCAGTGGACGATTAAAAAAAAATTAAGTCCTCAGACTATGTAGGTCGATGGTGTCTCATGTTATGTGAAAGATATTCGCCTCTGCTGTACCTCTTCTACCTCGGAGAACGATGAGAAAGAAAACCTACAATTCGAGGATGATCTTGATCCTCTATTTCCTTTTCGGATGAGCTCAGAAACGCTGCCTACAGAACTCTTAGAGAGAATCGTGGAATGTGCCGGTGGCAATGACGGTAGTGATGAGGAAGATGGGAACGAGGAAGTGACACCTACAATTCTACGTAGAAGTACACATCAAAGGCGATCACCATCTCCCTGCTATTTATGTGATAAAGAGGTTAATAGAAATTATCACTCTCGCAAACGACATCGTGTTTGCTTAGCCTGTAAAATGACGACAGAAAATTTAGGAAAGAAGAAAGGATAAGCGTCAGTTTGTAGGTTACTCATTGGTGAACGTATGCCATTAATTGACGTGTGTATTCGTAAGTGTTGTGTCGATAAAAAGGCGTTTTGACTGTCATTTTTCCCCCTTTCCATTTTACATAAAAGAATATTAGAAAGCGTGAATGCATCGATCTGGCCGATAGAAACCACAGAAAAAAACGAAAAAAGATTGTTAAAATTCAATTTCATAATAACGCAGAGAAGCAAACAGAACCCTCTTTTCGTTTGAGGAGAAGAATTAATAGCGCTGTCACTAAGCGTGTTGAATAGAAACGTTGGTGCATTTACTTTGTTCTTGTTGGGGTCGGTTATACGGATCGGTAAAGAAATTAGAACCTGTTCAATAACCCCGACTGTAATTAATTATAACCAAATACCGAGTTACAAAAATATACAAGAAACCTTTATTCATACAAGCAAGATAACATAAAATTTGTTGGTGTACACGAACAGGTGAAGATAAACTGCACGTTTCATTGTGTAAAAATGTATGTATTGAATGTTTATAAAAGTTCAATAGTATCGTTGAATTTTATGAATAATTAATTGTTCTTGGTACAATTGTTTTTCGTTGGTATTAAAGTTTGTGATGGATCAATTGCCTCACAAGTCTGTTTGCTGCTCTTCGAGTGCATGCTTATGAATCGTGTGCACTGCTTGGTGCCAAATGAAAAAGAGAGGGAAGAGAAGGGAAACGGAAGGCTATGTCAGAGGTACCAGGAAATGCATGCGTATCAAAGTTATGTGATGTTTGCACGTGTTCCACTCTATGCGTGTGCTACTGCACACAGCTTGTTCTGTGTCTGTGTGTTTGAGCTCGACAAAGCGAATTGGTATAAACGACTCACTATATTCTCTTCTATTTTTATTAATGGTTTTTACTTTTATCATTTGTGTTACTGTAAACTGTTGGTATTGTTTTTAAATATATACGTTTGAAAAATCAAAATAATGGCTCATATCATTTTGGTTTCATACATCTCTGCTGACAGCGAGCGTCGCTTCTGTTTCGTTTCTTTTTCTCTGTCCTCGCGCTAAAAATAACGACAATCAATCCGTTTAACGAGGACCTCAGATGAATTATGACACCTCAACCAGGTGAGCAAAGAATTTCTATAAATAACGGTATGTATCACGATACTATTGTATTTACACATCATGGAGTTTCAAGAACGCAAGAACATTCCTCTCTTTTGTAACTGTACTGAGCGCGCTGTGTCATATAAGGTCGTTCTAAAAATAAAGCCGCCTATCTTTACTTAAAAAGTAAAAGAACTAGGAAAACGAGGGATGTACACTTAAAATGAATAACTTTCTACATAATCCTATCATTCTCAGTGCACTTTGCCAAAGATTCCAATGACACATCTTTGCTTCTGATTATGACAGGAGTTGCTTTCTTAGAGCCTGACACTGCCAATATTTGCAAAAGATAGATTAAATATTCAGACCTAGAATGCATGAGTTCAGTCATAATAACATTGCAATTTTCAGTCCTCTTCAATGTGCTTTAGACTTAACATGCAACATAACATTAGCTACTTATATTTTCTCTACCGCTCTCTCTTAACCCAGGACTGCACCCTAACAGACAAAGTCTCTGACAGAATAGATACAGCACTCCCTCGGTACTAGCGTACAAGTGCATGTATTTGGTGACTTCGACGCCCACCACAGCAATTGGTTCGGATTCTTTATTTACACAGACGCAGCTGGTAGCACAGCATATAGCTATATCTCCTATCCAGACCAGCAAGAACAACATGCCTCCTACTGTATACATACTAGCAAGAACAAAATGCCTCACTTCTAGATATGTTTCTGGCCACATGCCTCACTTCTAGATCTGTTTCTGACCACAGTTCCCGATGATTGTACAAGGAATGGCCATATCCCACTCGGGAATGCTGATAATGCTGTGATCATGGTTGCAATGGCCCTAAACTCTAGACCCAAAACTGAAGAGCTAATGCTCATACCAACGGGATTTTATAAAAAAAGCTGACAGGGAAGCCATCAGAGATCTCATCAGAGATGCCCCATGGAGAAATATCTTTTTTTTCTGCTGGACAGTGCGTAAATGAGACTATTGAATGGTTCAAAAGGCAATTGAAGCACATGCTCCCACGCAGAAATTCTGTAGCAATCCCCACTCTCCCCAATGGTTTATTTCTACTTGTGCAGCTGCTATTGCTCAAAGGCAGCATGCGTACCGTAGATTTAACCGATATAACTCCAGTTCAAACAGACAGAAGTCTACAGAAGCTAGATGTAATTGTAAGAAAGAAATAGCGAGAGCTAAGAGAGAATTTACTGAAACCACCAGAAAACGCATCAAACAAACAAATTAGGGACCCGTGACTTTTGGAAAATCTACAACAGTGTAGTAAATAAGAGGCAATCAACAATTCCCTCACAATCCAACAATCATGAGGTTGTTTGCACGGCAACCGAGAAAACTAACATGCTTGCCAGTTGGTTTGACTCAAACTGCACATTGGACCTTGCAAACCACCCCCTCATGACCGGACAGATGCAACACTAGATGATCTGAAAATCACCCCTTCTCAGGTGCCTGATATCATAAAAAACCTGGATACTTAAAAAGCATGTGGATCTTATCTCATCCAGGCTGTGCTGGTAAAAACTACTGCACTGAAGTAGCTCCAGTTTGTAGCAAACTATACGACAAATGCCTTAACGAATCTTGATTTTCTGACTGCTAGAAAACTGCTTCTGTGGTACCAGTTTTCAAGAATTCTGGTGAAAGAACTGACCCATTAAATTATCACCCCATTAGCCTCCTCCCACTTTCCGCCAAAATATTTGAGTCCATAATTAATCAAGCTCTAGTCCATCACCTTACAGATGCTAAACTTCTGACTCACCAACAATATGGATTTAGGCAAGCCCGTTTCACAGAAGACATCCTAATTGTAATCTCTGAACGTATATATCATGCAGTGGACTAAGCAGGGAAGGGATAGAGAGGTAACTAGAGATATATCTTAGGGTTTTGACAGGGTAGAACACGATGGTCTTCTCAGGAAAATCAGATCATACGGTATCACTGGACAAATACTTAACATAATTAAATCCTCCTTTAGTAAGAGAAGAATCCAGATTGTTCTCGACTGTCGTGCATATAATATAATAATATGATATAAATGCGGGAGTACCTCAGGAGTCTATGCTTGGACTTTTATTATTCCTAATATTCATAAATGATATCCCTGATAAAATTGTTTGTGAGATGAGTATATATGCTGATGACACCACGCTCTATAACAGGCATGATAGGAAAACAAATGAACACATATCTAAGGAAATGGCAGAAAGACACGAGGAAGACCAATAGGTAGTGGGATGGGGACAAAAATGGATGGTAACATTCAATGCTGCCAAGAATAAGCTTGTTTCTTCAATAATTACAAAACACCTTCTCTACAACCAATAGCAATAGCCAAAGACACATTACATGAAAGTACTTCTTTTAAACTCTAACGTTCACAGGGAACATGAGTTGGAACAGTTACATTAAGAACATTGCCAAGACCGATGCGAAGAAAGTAGGCTCTCTCTACCGTGCTAGAAAACTACTAACGCCTGAAAGTATTTTGTACCTCTATAAGGCTACCATTCGCCCGTGTATGGAGTACTGTTCTCACATTTGGGCTGGTGCATCTGCTACTAGTCTCTTACTCCTAGACAGGCTTTAAAAGACAGTCGCAAACCTGATAGGTCCTAAACTGTCATCTAAACTTCAGCCTCTGTCCCATCGACGAAATGTTGCATTCCTCTGCCTGTTCTACAAGTATTTTAATGGTGAATGCTCTGACAAACTGCAAGCCCTTCTACCCATCGACGTAAATACCCCTGACCCTAACCCGACTAGCAGATAAATTCCACCCATACAGAGTAGAGATCCCTAGATGTCAGAGAACCCTCCACCCCAGTAGTTTCTTCTCCAGAAGTGATAGACTTTGGAACTCCCTTCCGGTTCCTGCTTCCCCAACTGTACTGACATGCAGAAGTTTAAGTGTAATGTGAACAGACATCTTGCTGCCCAACTCCCCACATAGTGACCCTTTAGCTTATGTGCCTGATAGTAGCTCCTACATCAAAGTGGCAATGTGCATTGTTTGGGGTGAAAATGTAACAAAACAAACCCAGTCGGTAGAAAGCATTACTTGTGTAACTTCTCTTCTCGCTTATATATATATATATATATATATATATATATATATATATATATATATATATATAGACACACAGGCATTCAGCTTTATATATATATATATATATATATATATATATATATATATATATATATATATTTATTTATAAAGCTTCTGTGTGTGTGTGTGTGTCTGGTCACGAATAGGCTCCTATATAGTTGACTATTTTAAAAAACTGATTACATATAATGATAGAAGATGTATCGAGACACAGGAATAGGTATGTTTGATCTGGCAGAACAGCGGTTCATTAAATTTGTGAGGTCTGCGTTCGCGCCTGGTCCACAAAGTATGGAAATAAAAAATTAAAAAATTAAAAAAAGAACGTTTACAAGTGTTTTTGATATAGATGTACATAAGAATACTTTGATAAGTATGTTTTAACTTAAATACGGATAGTATAATATAATTGTGGGGTCTGCGTTCGCGCCTGGCCTCCATAGAATGGAAATAGGCACAAACTTTAATAAAGACTTTTCATATCTATCTGCATAAGTATACGTTGATAATTATGCTTCAGTTTGCAGAAATATGGTATAATAAAATTATGGGGTGTTCGTTCGCACCTGACCTCCATAGAATGGAAATATGTCACAAAGTTTAACAAGGTTTTTTTTAATATAGAACCCCGGAATATTGTGATAAGTGTTTCAGCGTGAACAGGTATGGTATAATAAATTATGGGGTTTATCTATTTTATTTTTACTTTCATCATATTTTGCTTTGGTTTTGATACCCCCAAATTCGAAGCTATCTCATTACAACCCTTCCTTTTCATAACCTATCATACTTTTATAAATCACAGTCCATTTTCAGTACGCTGTTTTTGAACTCAGTCAGGGTACTTTTGCTAGTATATATATATATATATATATATATATATATATATATATATATATATATATATATATATATATATATATATAGCGAGAATAGTAACACAGAGTTAAAACGTGCGGGAGATAGATCGAGAAGGAAAGGCATATTTTGATTGATTGATAGTTTAGGAATGGATGAGATCAAAAATACGATCGGACCTTCAACATCATCAAAGAAAATATGTAGATGAATAGAAATATGCAGGATCAGTCGAGCCGCAACTCCCTTATCTACAAACTTTCTGGCACGCAACATCCGCATAAGATCGGACTCCCAGATCTCACACATGAAACAATAACGTCATAGCATTGCCTAAGCCAAATTCCCCAGCGATTATGAACAAATATTATGCATGAAAAATATTTTTGAAATATGTAAGTAAAATAAATATTGAAATAGTTAATAAATAAAAACAATAACCACAATATATATATATATATATATATATATATATATATATATATATATATATATATATATATATACTAGCTTTACCCTGCCACGCGTTGCTGTGGCTCAATTTGGTGTAATGGAAAATTCTAATAAAAAGAGAAAATGCATGTTTCTTATATTCTTAGTACAGCAATCCACTCTAAAAAAAATGGTACTCTTGCAGAATTGGATCCTGATCCTCAGGATTACCGTCTATCATGGCTTGGGCTCGACCAACAATCAGTGGATAAAGCTAATGTTGAAACGCTAAATGTATTTTTTTCTTTTCTTTTCTTTTCTTTTCTCTATACAAAAATGTGAGTTAGTAATTAATATTTGAGTGATCGGGGGGGGGGGTTACTATACACAGATTCGAAAAATTTGTCCACAAACAAATGAAAGCAAAGTTAAGGTAAGTTACATTTCTACCTAACTGGATAATTGTTTAGTGTTTTTATGTAAGGTAAAATGTTTAATCGGCTGGAAAAACAGAAGTGGTTGCAGACTGTTGAATACGTTAAGTTTGGGAAATTAAGTTGAAAACTAAAAACTATACAATACAGTTTCAAAAACCCACCGAATATGTTACCATGACATGGGCTGACATAATCGGTGGGTTTGTGACAGTATTTTGTATAGTTTTTTTAGTTTTAACTCACTTTCTCAAACTTAACATAATCAACAGTGTCCGCCACCATTTGTATCTTTCAAATACACCGATAAACACTGTTTCTCGAGCTGACTAAACGTTACATTAAATGAAAAGGGTTTGTATTAACAGATACAAAGAAGTTGTCAAAAAATGAATATATAACAAATAAATGTTATCAAAGGCAAGAAAAGGAAATGTTCTACCTAACTGGATAAGATTGTAGAGTTTTTATGTAATGTATAATGTTTAATCAGTTCAAAAACATGCAGTGTTTATCGGTATATTTGAAAAAAATACAAATTGTGGCAGACTGTATCGAACACGTTAAGTTTGGGGAAATTTTTGGAAAATGAGTTTAAACTAAAAAACTATACAAAATACTGTTAGGAACTCACTCAAAATATGTTACTGTGATGTAGGCTGACATATAATCAGTGGTTTTAAATTTTGATCGATACAGTTAACGACTTTTAAGAGTCCCTTTTAGTGATTACCTCGTTTGAGGATATTATACAACTAAATGGCAAATCTGCCCCAAAAATCCGGTATTATTTTACTTTAAGGCCCGTCTCATGTTCGTATATAACGAAATATTTTATTGCAGATTTCAGTGTACTAAAAACGAATCTGCAAACCGTTTCCGTCGCAAAAAGAAAGTTTGCATGATATGAAGAAATTACTTTTTCGAAAAGTGGGTGATCACTTTTCAATTTAAATTTAACTTAGAATGAGCACCCACTTTCTGGCCACCTGAGAGAGGGGCATTTTTCTGTGTGTGGGGAGGGGTGTTTTGGCGGCCGACCCCCCGCCCCTCCAACCAATTTAAGCAAGTAATTTTAAAGGATTTTCCAATGGTAGAAAGAAAGCCCCCACCCCAAAAATCGTGGTCACAAAGTTGGTGATCATTTTACGTTAAATTATTATGGAAAAGTGATCCTTCACTTTTTAAACTAACATTTCTTCATATCTTGGAAACTACTCGTTTGCCTTAATTATAATGGTTATTTTCGTTTTTAGCGACCCCGAAAACCTGTGGGAGTGGTAATTTTAAAGGAATTTTCGAGGGTGGAGTAATTCCTCATATTTACTTTTTTTTTTTTTTTTTTTTTCAAATAACATAAGAAATTAAGAATTAGACAAATTTATGGTGCTAATGCACTTACCGATCCGTACTATTTTTTAAATCGTATTTCCAAGTTTAATTAAAGTTTTTTTTTTATTCAATTGTATTCTACATAATGTTAATACTGTTCCGTGTCTGCTTAAGTTTAATTTTTGTTTATTAAAGGTGAAAGTCCAGAATAGTTACAAAACACCCTCTTCTCCCCATGTTAAGAATGTCCTTTTAAATAATAGCGTTATTATTTCAGCACGGATCAATACGTGCACGAGTACCCAATTTCTTTAATAAAGAAAAAGCATTCATATTTTAGAATAGATGCAAAACTCCCTCCCCATGTTAAGAATAGCTTTCTAAATAACGGTATTATTTCAGCACGGTACCTTCTCTGCATAAGTACTATCTTTTCTTTATTAAATTGTTAGGTGAAAATATAAAATAGTTACAGAACACTCTCCCTTTCCCATGTTAAGAATGGCTTTCTTAATAGCGTTATTTCAGCACGGTACCTTCTCTGAATAAGTACCATGTTTTGTTTATTAAATTGTTAGGTGAAAGTATAGAATAGTAACAAAACGTCCTCCCCATGTTAAGAATGGCTTTCTAAATAACGTTATTATTCTATTATTATGTACTTTCTCTGCATAAGTACCATGTTTTGTTTATTAAATTGTTAGGTGAAGGTACAGTACTCATGCAGAGAGTGATCCGTGTTGAAATAATAACGTTATTATTTAAAAAGCCATTTTTAACATGGGGACGGGAGGGTGTTTTGTACCTAATCTGTATTTTAACCTTACAATTGAATAAAAAAACATAATAAAACTTTAATTAAACTTGGAAATACGATTTAAAAAATAGCGCGAACCACTCTTTGCATTTAGGCACCGCCAAAACTGGGTGGGGGGGCAGGTAAGTACTTTTTGACGGACCGTCTTTTTAAAAATCTACCAAAAATCAGGTAATTATCCGATCAATACGAAATTTTCAGCGATTATTAAGAGAAGAATGAAGTTTATAACAGTGTACTTATTTTTCATAAACCATATATTTATATATATATATATATTGCTTACAACCCCCCTTGTTTTGAGGGGGTACAAATATGCTTAAAATAATCATCTAAAACTGAACACAGCATATTGTGTTGTTGTAAGGGACAGAATTATAGATTTAAAAAAATTGTTTGCATACCTTACCGGAACCGGAAGTTCAGTTTTATCAACAGAACAGATTCGCACTAACGGTTAAAAATTATATTTATTTTATTTAATATTTTAATAATTCGCGAGGTAAATTTATTTCAATAACATAAAAACATACCTCGACTCTAAAGATGGGTTGTCTGAAAATTTCAAATAAATTGGTAACGTAGAAATATGGTTTTATTCGCTTTTAACGAACCAAATTTACATTTTTATATATATAGATATGCATCATCGTCTATCTAGACGGAAGGACGCCAACGATTATATATATATATATATATATATATATATATATATATATATATAAATACATATGTATATATACACTCCTATAAATTCGGTTTTCTTTGTGCGTATCGATATTCATATTAAAAACCCTATTTTCTATTTATTTAAAAAGAAAATACAATTTTCTTATATCTTGGTTGTGGAATTGCATTCACTAGCAAAAGATCTAGCTAATTTGCATATTCTTTTAAACATTCATTTTAATTAATTTCCTATTAGTTGCTTCGGTTTTTTTTAATGGGATAATCATCTTTAGTTAACTATTACGTGTAATTATATTCATGCAGATATTCTACATGATTTATACTTGCATAATATTTGTGAAAAAAGTTTATAGGAAACATAAAATTGTTTCCATATATATTTATGTATACGTATATATTTGTGTTAAACAAATCTATCTATCTATCTCTCTCTCTCTCTCTCACTATATATATATATATATATATGTGTGTGTGTGTGTGTGTGTGTGTGTGTGAACGTGTCTGTGTGTCTGCCTGTCTGTCTCTGTGTGTGTGCGTGAACATAGCCCTACGCAGTAATTCTGTCAATTTTTAGTCTACAGACTCGAAATTTGATATACAGTGTACTGAGATTTGGGAAAATCTATGTGATCGATTTTTGGCCAGAAATGTGGCTGTTAAGGGGTCAAAGTAAAACGATTTGTCTTTTGAGAACTCTACCAAAATCCTCCGACAATTTGGGGTCTAAACACTTGAAATTTTAGATATAGATTTCTTGGACATGGATCTAACTTCATAACTTGAGTTGAGCACAAAACAATAAATGTTAAAGGGTCATAATAGGGGTCAAAATTTTAAAAAAATGTCCGCTTTTTTTTTTTTTTTTGCAAAACATACACCTCCAAACACCCGAGCAACGACGGGCTGAAATGCTAGTATACTCACATATATTACAGTGAATGAAAACTTCAGCAAGGATTAGCATAGACCACAAAATGTAGAGTGACAGGGATGGCCAAAAGTCCCGTCTCTAGTAAAAAATATATAACTTAGAGTTATAGTCAAGATTCATCTATTTTGTATATCAAAAGATATTGTAGGTATAACATAAACCCTGGAAATTTGTTAGGACGGCGAGGTGGAGTTAGAGAGTAGAGATGTTGGAAAGAGAGGAATAGGGAGTGAAAGAGGGGAGGGGAAATACATTCCAGGCTGTTCAGTGTGCAATGAGGGAAAACCACCTTATGACAAAAATGACAACTTAAGATCAAATTAAGATACTTGCATACTTGAAGTATAGCAAGAAAATATTCCTCACGTTAAAATGCTGTAATATATATATATATATATATATATATATATATATATATATATATATATATATACACTAGCTGCACCCAGCCACACGTATATATATATAGTTGTCTATGTGAGAAGCAATCAGGATACAGATGTAAGTCACACAAATGCAAAATTTGTCCTTAAGCGAATTGTGAAGTTCAATATCTTAAATTAAAATGGCATATCCGTTTAAATCATTCAATATACATTCACTGCACGTTCTTCCTGAGGTAGACAAAGGGGAAAACATGGTATGTATGTGAGCACGCACTGCAAAATCTCGTAAATTAAAAAAAAGCATATTTTCTTTTTGTATTAAAGCATGGTGTTTTATTAAAAATAAATCGGTTGAAAATTGAAAGGAAACCTGTTTAAAGAATAAACCAATGAAGTGGGAGACCGATGTTAATTTAGAAGGAAGAAAGAACGCAGAAAGAATGTAAAAAGGTAGGACGATACGTTTTAAAAATAGGAAATAGTTTGGCAAACTGGTGTTTTTGATATCTTTATTTTCGCACATGTTTTAGGAGACAAAATATTGCTTTCAAATAGAATTAATGAGAATACTCGTAAACATTATGGTGTTTCTTTGTTATTGTAGCAAAATTCGGAAATCGAAATATTGATTTTCAAGTGAAACCAATAGTACCTACTGAATTGCCGTGTCACAGTAATGAAAACAGCCAAAAAGATGAGGTTGAAATTATTTATCAAAGAAAGTAATTTTCGAAAAAATTAGAAATTCCAGCTATTTCCCTTGTATTTACGTCACATGACACGTGACAAAACAAACATAGCATAAATCACTTTTTCGTTGAATTATGGATGACTTAACTAATTCTGACATGACAATTAGGTAGATAACATTGCTTATAATTGAAATTGACAAAATGTAAATAGTTATTGTTAAGTTTTGAGACATTGTGTTGAACAAAGATGGCGGCGTAGTTCAGATCAGGAACCAAGATGGCGGCGTAGTTCAGATCAGTAAACAAGATGGTGGCCAAGAATTAAATGCGGTCCCTGACGAAGTAAACGGCGAACTTGTATTTAGTCGTTACGGCCCCGACCTTGGCATTATCTACTGCCAAGGTCTTATTTGGGGTCCGCAACAACTTAGGTACCAGGGCCAGTAAGGGGAAGTGGGGAAAAATAGGGGTCTTTGCTAGTCCTAGGCTAGACTTGCGTTTGATAGCAAGTACTTTATTAAGTAAAACCTACACTAGAGTTTCTATCACGCACTATTTGCAAAACCGCCTAACATTCTTACCAGGACCTACTTAAAATAACAGCTCCCCAGCTTACGGGATGGCGGGCGACATTCACGCTGAAAAAATTGAAAAACAAATATGTACAAGAACAAAATAAAACTTATTTATATACAAAACAAAGAATGTTTTTTTATATAATGGGGGTGAGATGATGGGGAGGGGGGCAAACTAGAAAACACCCAAAAAGAAAGAAAAAAGAAAGCAAATAAACAAAATGCCTATGGGGGCGGGTTAGTAAGGGGGCCCTCCCTACCTAACAGCTGGTCTGTCGTGTGAAACGCCACTGTCTTCCGCTCCTATCCCCCGGGTGGAGGAGGTGAAAGCAAGCAGGTCGTTCCCTAGAGGGGAGTGGAGGACCTAAGAATTTGAGTGAAAAATAACATGGGGTTGGGGTCAACAGGGATGGATGGCGTCTTCCAAGATAAAGTGCGTAATGGGTAAAAAATAGGCCTGAGACAAAATAAAACAAGTGGACTGGGCATCTTTGGAAGCTCTCCTAGTGCCAATCTAACGAAAAATAAAAGACTATGGGAACAGGATCAACACGCATACTACCCTAGTCTAGGTCCTAACAAAGCACAATCTATCCACTCTTGGATATATACATGTGTATATCGATACTAAGTAAATAAAGTAAAGTTAGGATAAATAAATACATAAACGGGTATAGTTAATAATGCGAGGTTAGGTAGACGCATTTACCTGTTGTTGATTTAATATTTAGGGGTCAGTATGGATTTGATTTGCTCATTAGGTAGGGATTAAGTTATAGTGGCTAAAAAGGGGGAATTTATAGGTATCTAAGTAAAAGTTCGGATAAAGATAAAAATAGAAATAGAATGAATTAAGAAATTTTTTTTTAATTTAAAGAAATTATATAGAAATTTTTAAAAAATTAGAAATTAAGAAGTGAAAGTGGTAGAGATAGTGGGAGGAAGGGGATGAAAATGATGATTGTAAAATGCGGTGAAGGTGTAGATGTGTTTAGGGATTAATTTTCATTTTCTTAAGTACTTTTTTGTGTATACTTTGGTTAAATTTATATGTACCGGAGATATAAATGTAAGCAGTAAGGGTTATTACTAAGGCTAGGATATTCATAATTAGGTTGTGTTATATTTATAGTTATATGGTTATTAGGGTGTCTATGAGTTTTAACGTGGTTTGACCAGTATAGGGGGACTGAAGGTTTAAAGGTTAAATATTCTGAGGGTGGTGGTTAAGTTCTAATGAGTTAGGGGTTCTTGTTAACTTTATTTTCAGTGTCAGTTGTATTGCGGATATATAGGTATATATATATATATATACATAAAAACACATACACTCATATAAATCCAGGCATAGCTATACCCGTGTACAAACGTTCACCCATGTATACATATAGGTATACACATGCATATACACATTGCCACCCAGATGAACGGAGACACATATATATATTCATGTATATACACACGACTCATGAGTATATATATCCATACATGCGCATATAGAAACACATACACACATAGACCCAATCACGCCCGCACATACACATACATATACATACAAAGATACATGTACATGTACAACGATAAGTAAGTATGTGCGTTAAAGATAATAGTATTTCTGGCATACATACAAAAAATAGCACATATATACATACATATATCAATATAGATTCTAATATATGTACACCCATATATATGTGGAGAGTTTTAGTAGTAATTAGTAAGTGAGTGGGGGTAGTTGGAATCATGGATTCGAATGTGTAGATGGTATAAGGTAAGTGGACGAATGAATAGAGGGTGTACGATAGGTAGTTGGAAATATATAGACGGAAGAGAGAGTATGGTGTATGGGTATGGGAAGAGGAGAGTATATCAGAGAATGTATAGAAATATAGGATAAGTTGAATACTTAGAGAGACAGCGTATTAGGAGGGAACAGGGTACGTCTGATGAATAAAGAGGTGAGTTGGTTGGAGAAACACTATTAAATTATTCAGAAGGATATTAAGCTATATTTCTAACAATTAAAAAAAGGGAATGTGGGTTCTAAACGGTTGTATGGTTAATAGTCGGGTGGGATAGTAGTTCTAGGTAGGTACAATTATATAGTTTGGGGAGGAGTCTAGGGTGATTTTATGGGGATTAAATACATTAATTATTTTAATTATTGTTAGGTTATTTTGTTGGATTTAGAGGGATTTTAGGGCGAGGGGTATGGTAATATATGGTATGGGGAGGATGAATAAGGGGATTTGGTTGTGTAGATGTTACAGTAATTTGGTGTATGTAGTAGATGGATGTATTGTGTGTATTATTCAGCAGGTCCAAAACGATGTTGTCTGAGGGATGTTTCAGAAAGTTGTAAAATTGCTAAGGAGGTGGGATTTGTAGTGCCGGCAGTTTATGGTGGTTTCATGTTTTCTATTTAGTAATTTGTCTCTATTTTTAAAATTGAATATAAACAGTTTTTCGTTCAGGCAGAGGAAGCATGGGGTGTCTAAAGATTTACATACGTTAGAGTTTTTAAGGATTTCCCACGTAATAGTTGGTGTAAGGTTATTTTGGATTAGATGTAGATATTGGAAGGTTAATGAGGTTTTGTTATGGTTGTTAGGGTTTGTGAAGGAGCATTTATGTACTCTAAATCTATCTTTAAATGACGTGCCTGCCAAGCCAATATATTATTTCTTGTTGTTTGTGTTTATTTTATGTGCAATTGTGGCTTTATACACTACTTCTGTTTGTAAGTCGGCATTCGGATTTGTTGATGCAGTTACAATTATTTCTGCTAGTGTTATTTGTGCTTTTGTCCTTGTTAAGTATTTTCCTATGGTGTTTCTTGATTATTTGTTCTAGGTTATCAGTACAACTGTAGCTAAGTTTAATTGTGTTTATTAAATATTTTGTGTAGTATGTGATTGTGTAGTATATGAGGTGGGAAATGGTTGTTTATTAGGTGAAAGAATTTTTCGCCTAGTTTCGTTTTAACAATTATGTTGAAGGGGGGGATTAAACCAAATTATTTTTCTGGCCCTATTTTTCTTGTTTGGCGTATTAGAGGAATTATGTTCAATGTAATTAAAGATGGTGTTTTGTTGGTCACTTTCTTAAGGGCATTTTCATAGTATGGTTTATGTTTGTTGAATATTTCAAGTTTAGAGGAATTAGTACTAAGTCTTTTTCGATAGCTATAGGGATATGTTTAATGATATGTTTTTGGTGGTTCGATAGTGGGTGTATATAGAGTGGGTAATATTGCCCTAATTTTGATTGGCTAATCTAATTATAAAAACTCCTCATGAACGATGATTTCAATCGTCTTAATGTCAGCATAAAATGAAAGACAATAATTTATTGTTAATGTTGGGGGTGCTAATTTTTTTCTAACTGAATATTTACAAAAATCAAATTATACGAAACTACCCCCAAAAGACATTGTATATACGAAAATTGCCATTTACATCCAAATCTTATGTCTGGTTTCTATATCAACACACCCGCACGCATATATACGCGCACTGACTGCTTGCTTAAATTATTATTTATTTAATTTTATTATTAATTAATATTATTTTATTTAATATTTATTATTTAAGAAATATTATTTTTATTTTGAACTTCTCTTGAAGTTAATATTTTTTTACATTTTTGAATTTATTTTTAAACTGCCTTTTTTAATTAAACAATTACCGTAAAATTTCAAGCAATAACAAATTCTTTTTTTTAAAAATTCTTCACGCGTCTGTTTTCTATTTAAAAAACAAAAATTGTTTCTTTTCGTCGATTAATATATTTTTTCTTCGGTTACACAGCTTTAGTAACCGAAGAAATAATAAATTTATCGACAAAAAGAAATAAATATTTTTTAAATGCATACAAAACAGAAATCTAGCGTGTAACAATTTTTATTATTGTTTATTATTGTCTGAAATTCTTTCCTTTTGTTGAAACAATTAATTATATCATATTTTCTTTGCATGCAGCTTTTTTTTACATAGAAATCACCACTTTATCAAAACCCGGAAGCCACTCGGGGATAAGGGTTATTGCGTGTCCAGTAATCAATGGGACAATATCGTAGTAATCGTTAGTAATGGAGATCTGATAAAGTGTCTTACTGAAGGGGCGGTTTGTCAGAAACTTGTTTATGTTGGACTTGAATACATCCAAGTTGTAGTCAGATGGGAAACAGGCAAACGAAAGAGAGTTTCACAGGTATGCACTTCTAAGAAAGAAGCTTTGTTCATGGAATCTACGTTTTGATTTAGGCACAGAAAAAGAGTGGGGAAAATTACTGACACTGGTTTCAGCTAGACGGGAGTTTTTCGTGAATGATTGGGGGGACCAGAGATTGGAGCTCAAACGAGCACTTCCCATGGAAAAAAACGATAAAACAACGACAGACTCGCAACGTCCCTTCCGTGGGAGAGAGGTTGCAGGGAAGAAAAAAGGTCAGCCCCCACGAAGTCTATTTTATACTTTGTCAAGGTAGGATAGGCTGTTTTTAGCAGCTCCTGCCCAGATATGGCAACAGTACTCCATCCTTGGACGTACATGGCTTTTATATAGATAGAGAATTTTGTCAGCAGTGAGATATCTACTGGAGCGGTAGAAGGATCCCACCATTTTCCCAGCGACCTTGGCAACAGATTTGATGTACGTGTTTCATTTCAGATCAGTAGTAAAGGTCAAACCTTCTCTTTGCAAGCAAAAAGAAAATCTTCTTAGACTTAATTTAGTCTCTATGTAATCTTTCCCCCGTTTATTTCGTTTTTTTCCTACCCCCGCTATATTCATGACTTTTTTTTTGTTTGTTTTAATCGTAGTTTCCTTGATTTAGCTAACCTTTATTTTCATATTTTATTTTTTAAATTCATTATGCTTTTTGGTCTGTATTTAGCCGATATATATATATATATATATATATATATATATATAAAACTCGGCCCATATTGTTGAGCACTTTAAAGCTGAAATAAAAAGTCAGTCGCCTAAGCTCGCATACATCGATCATGATGTTATAATCTATAGATCACTATGGGCGAATATTATGACATTTAAAAAAGTAAATGTTAAAATTTCAACGGTATTTCTCGCAATTTAGATTGGCTGTGGAGTTTGTCCTTTGGTAATGCAATCAGGGATGGCTTCGTGGTCGAGTTCGAATCTCCTGACCGGTAGTAATCGTGCCACCCTACACTTATGATTCCCCAAAGAATGAAACACTAGTGTCTGTAGGTATTTAAAAATTATTATTATATTAATTATATATATATACTAGACTACCAGTGACTCGTTGGGTCAGTATGTTATATTAGCTATGGAATTAATGTATGAGCGTGACACTTGTGACGTAAAGAAAATAGTTTTTTGTGACATAACAGAAACATTTCATGAAAGTATATTAAAATGCAAAAGAATATACATAGATTTCTATGGGTCGTTCTGCTTATAATTGTTTATTTTTGAAAAAAAAAGCCATTGAATTATAAGTGGTTTGCCATACTTCTAGTTAAATGTGCACTAAACAGATACCATAATACTTAAAGTTAAATTCAAATTTTGACGTATCTAAAAGATATATTTACACGCGGAAAAAAATTGGGACGCTGAAAACGTACACAGTAAAACAATGCGTTTTATTGCCGAGTTGCTTATTTAGTTGTAATACAATTTTAAAAAACATATTTTCAGGGTTATTTTTTATGTTGGTAGTATAGAAGAAAATGTATGAATGTTTTTAATAAAGGTGTATTAAAAATGGAGAATAAATTAAAAAAAGGAAGGTTTTGGGTAAATTGATGTTGTAAAATGCTCTTATGGTTGTCAACGGGTTAAAGTAGATTTATTTGTAAGAAAATTGCGTTAAAAAACTTAAACGTAATACGGAAATGAACGATGTAAAAAAAGCAGAAAGTATTAACAATTGTTTATTTGGATAATTTAAACGCGAAAAAAATTGGGACGCTGAAAACGTACACAGAAAACAATACGTTTATTGTCGCGTTGATTATTTAGCATAATGTTTTTGCCTTTGCTACCCATCTCTTGAAGTTTTTTTATTCAATAAATTTAATGTATTCGCTCTTCTAAGGACGTCCGTTTGTTCGAATGAAACCAATCCAGCGGTTTGTGTTTATTTGTTTACGCTGTTATGGGTTTATTTTTATGTACGAATGCGCAACCGGAATTCGTAAACTGGATGTTGGGTTACAACATCCAATACAAGGTCATTTGAGTTTTCTAATTATATAGATTCCTATAATTTGTGTTTTTCTGTGTATTCATATTAAAAAACACTTTTTTTTTCTATTTATTTGAAAGACAATAAACTTTGTTATAAATGGGTCGTGAAAATACATTTACCATCAAAAGATCTAGCTAATTTGCATATTCTTTTAAACATTCATTTTAATTAATTCCCTATTATTTTATTTATCGGTTTTCTTATGAGATGATCATCTTTAGTTAAATATTACGTGATATTATATTCATGCAGATATTCCAAATGATTTATACTTGCGTAATATTTGCGTAAAATGGTTATAGCAAACCAAACCAAACGTGTGTATGCATACGCATTCTTTGTATGTATGTATGCGTATATATATTTATTTAAAAATTGTCCCCCCAAACTCTTGTGTCAAACACTACTATTTGAGACTATTTGCCTAATAAAAATATGATGTTTACATTTAGGTAAATGCCACTTAGATGGTCTTGACAGTAAGAACGAGTATATCGTGCTGTTTTTTATATTTGATCTGCTAGTTAGCCGAGAAACATCATCAAGAATTGAATAGTATGTTGGCTCTGCGGGAATAACAAAAACAAATTTATTGACTCGCTACTGTAAGCCGAACAAACAGCTTTATCAATAACGTTTTTAGTATCAACCCGATTATTTATAGTTTCGGTTAGTATGGATGTATCATGAATATTGGATGATATCTATCGAGCATTGTATGTGCTATGCGCGTGTGTTAGTATCAGTAAAAATATGCATGCGTACTCGTCTGAGTTATTTGCTGATGCATGAACATATATGGAGCGTCTTGCGCATTCCTGATTGTGTATTGTGTTCATGCATGGGTGTGTATTAAGTTTATTGCACATTTGTGGAGGCTTTTTTATTTTCATGCGGATACTTGCCCGTGGATTGGGTGTGTTGTGCATGTGCGAACGTCGCTGATCAGTTCAACTGTCTTGCATCTGGTAAGATCCGATGAGATCTGGTTGAAAAAAAGCTGGGAACAAGTAAATAATCACTTAATGGAAACACTAAAAAAACCGACATGCACTGCTGCTATGAAACAAAAAGAACTACAGGAAAATATTTAGAAGAAAAAAAGAAAAGTTCTGACAGAAAAAAAAAAAAGAAATCTGTCACCAACGCGAAATAATTCAACTTGCTAAAGAATGTTTAACACTGATTGAACAAAAGGAAAGGGGGAGCGGAAGGCAGATTAGGGTAAGGGTTAGAGTTTCTAGAACAAGGAAGAAGTCGGTTATAAGGGCAAATGGAAGAGAATAAAATGAAGCTCTAATTATAATATCATCACAATAAATTTGTAATACGGGAAATATAATAAAATGAGAATGAACTTCACTTATTTTAACGAAAAGAATGTACAAAAAATAAATGAAAAACTTATTAAAGACAAATTCAAACAAAAACCAGTTAGGATTGTTTGTTTCACGGCAAATCCACCCGATGAATCATTTGATGTCTTACGATGTGATTTGATATGCGTTGGATTCTTTTGGAGGTGTCTTTTAACATTTTTCCTACAATAAAATAATTTCCCACCAAATATGTTGTTTATGGCTCTTTCTTCTGTTTTAATTGGGTGCTGTTGTAAGAGGTCCGAGTAATTTCTTTGTTTAGGGAAAGAAAACGTGGAAAAGAGATGGAGAACAAGGAGAAGAGAAGAAAAAGAAAAGAGAAAAAAACAGAGAGAGGAAGAAAGGGTTGGTTATTTACGACGCATTAACCCTATTACTCCGTTTGTAGAAAAGAATGTTTTAATAAAATATTTACTTCAGGAAAGTTATTTTAATTGTATCTTTACTTTCTCACACAGGAACTGAAAGTAGTTTGTAGGAGTTTTGAACAACATAGTGACGTTTCGTGCGGGATGGTAGTTCTTACGGACATTCCTAAATTTTATACAATTGATTACAAAGAGTTTTTCTACAAAGTTTCGACTGACATAACCTACGACCATCTTCAGGACATATTTCTGTCGAAATGGGAATTTATACGGAATTTTAGACGAAACACTTTATTTTATCCAAGGGTTAACTTTCTCGCGTTCCGTTTACCATGATCGACTGAAGCCCTACGTAATTTGTAATTGTATTTTTAGTATCGTCCGCACTGAGAATTGAACCTTCAACTTACAGAGTGTCACTTAGAACTGAATTTTAGTTTCGAGTTCGCTAGAAAGATTGCCGAATTGCGAATATACCAAAGAAAGTCAGTGATTACATCGGGCAAAACGAAGTGAAAATCAGACTCAAGATAAGAACAGTAGTCCGAATAATCTAAGGAATACATATTAAGAAAACGCCTCTTCATTCTCCTGTAAAAATATTTGTCATTGTTAATTAAACATACTTTAAATAACACTATGTTTCTTTATTGAAAAGTCTAACAATTAATACATTTTCAAACAATACATATTCTCTTCTACGTATCGTCAAAAAATTGTTAGTTAAATGTTTTATTCTAAACTAGATGAAGTACCCGGCGTTGCCAGGTTGTATTTGATATATTTGAATATTCTGTCCTCGTGCATGAGTACCTGATTTCTGACAAAAAAATAATTGTCAAAAAAAAAAAAAAAAATCTGTAAGAAATTAAAAAAAGAAAAAGTTTTATTTTCCAAACCTGTAAATTAATATTTTGATCCCGCCTGTCCTAAAATACGTTTAAATATATTTAAAACCATGCAGATATTTGCATTTATTAATACAAAGACATGATGACAAAAGTTAAAGAAAAAAGTGCCTTATTCCAATCAGCTACAATCGGAACCATGTTGGTATCGAGAGAAAGATAATTAAATCTAAAGAACTTTTGAAGTCTTGAAGAAATTCATTTATGTGGCACAGAAAGAAGTATAAGCACGTCAGCCAGTAGAACATTTCGGATTTCAACATGCCGAAATGTATGCGTTATTCATCAACCTAAACAAAGATTTTATGTGTTAGAAACCATCCTTGGTGCATAATTACTATTTCCTGTTAATTGCAGTGCAATGTGATTAGTAGCTTAAGAGTTTGCCTGTTAAATATTTACAGGCAAATACGTCTATTATTTTATTTATATAGAATATTAGTTACAAAAACTTGTATTTTGTATAAAAATGAACGTCTATTCTGAGTTATAATAATCGTATAATTATTTGAATGCAGTTAATGTTCCAGGAAAATTTTCTAAAAGAAAAAGAAAAATACAAAACCACGAACCTGCGAAAATTTGTAAGGAAATTTTATCAGAAAAATACAAAATAATAAAAACGCAAGCATCGGAAAAATTGACATTTTTTGTCTGAAATTAATCTTTGCTCATCTAATCGATAAACACACACACACAAACACACACACACACATATATATATACATGCATATATATATATTAATATATATATACACATAATTATATATATATATTAATTATAATATATATATATATATTAATATATATGTATACATACATATATACATAATATATAAACATAATATATAAAGGGTGACCCAAAAAACACGGGCCCAACTTTAATTAGGCCCTGTTTCTTAGTGTTTTGTCCTAATGAAATGAAACTTTTGTCATAACTAGTTTATTATATTCAAAAAATCACATCAAAACACTAGGGTCTTTGGGAGGTTTTCTCCGTACTACAGCATATGTTCTAGATGACCTCCATTTAGCTCCGTGCATTTCTTGACCGAATTGGTAATGACTCTTATCTCCTCCTTGATGGCTTCCTTGAGTTTCGTGATGGTTTTGAGTTTCCCTGCGTAGACACTGTCCTTAAGATAGCCCCAAAGAAGAATCTGGGGGGGGGGCTTAGGTCCGGGCTATTGAGTGCCCACTCAAAATCAGTCTTGAGACTGATCACTCGGCCTCCGAAGTTCTCTTTCGGCCAATCTCGGGACAGGTTTGAGGTGTGAGAACTTGCTCCGTCCTGATGGAAGCAGAACTTGCTCATGAGCTACGGGTAGATGGTTGGAGCTCACTCTTGAAGTTTTAAGGACCTCCACATACCGCTCCTTGGTGACTGTCACTGCTGCGCCAGATTCTTCGATGAAGATTGGTTCGATGATGCCTCTGGCCGAGATTGCAGCCCACACCGTGCACCTAGGAGAGTGCAGGGGCTTGGTGGCTACTTCATTGAATCTGGAGGACCCACAGAAGACATTTGTCTTGGAGTTCGCCTTTCTATCAAGATGGAAGTGCGCTTCATCTGAGGTCCAAAGGAGGTTAAGGAAACTTGGTGTCTCCTCGATCTTCTCGAGCATCTTGACTGCCATAGCCCTCCTCTGTTTCTTGTCTGAGGCTGTAAGGGTCTGCAGCGTCTGTATTCTGCATGGATAATCCCTGATATCGTTCACCAGCACTCTCCTGCAAGTCTCACGGGACATACCGAGGGACTGACTTCGCTTACGCACAGAGCGTTTCAGACGGTTCTCTCTGGAAGCGTTGAGGTTCTCCACGGTCCAGTACTTCTCGAAGTGGTCCACCCAGTTCTGAATTCTGCTTTTGGATGGGACCTTTTCACATTCGAACTGACGCATGAAACTGTCCTGGGTTTTCTTAAACGAGCCTGTCTTGCAGTAAAATTTAACACAGTGTAATCTTTGTCCCAGCTTCAGCTGGAGTCTTGGTGTACTCACGGTCGTTGATTCTGCCATGTCCTGTAAAATAAGGGAAATCCGTGAATAAATAATGGAGATATCACATAAAGTGAACATGGCGCTCGTTTTTTTTTTTTTTTGATCAACCTGTATATGTATGTTTTCGTATATGCAATATAACGTCCGAATTTCTTATTTATGGAAAAAATAAATAAATAAAACGAACGTATTCGGAAACGTTAGAATTTTTGTATCAAATTAATATTTGTTTATCTAATCCGTTAAAGAATGAAGAAAAATATATATGTATTCGTATATTTGAGTTAACGTCCAAAATTTTTATGTCTTTGTAAATACAGGAAAAACAACATCTGAAATTCTTAGTACTTTAAAAATAAAAGAAAACGCACAAATCCAAAAACGTAAGAATTTCTGGTACTTGTGCAGTGTACGGACCATGTTGAAATAATCACATTATTAAGAAAGAAATTTTTAGCAGGGGGAGGGCGCTTGTTAACTATTCTGTTTAGTTTCACTGTAGCAAAATGTAGTAGGCAAAAATCAGGAACAAAGATAGGAAATAGTCAGTTTCGCCCTGCACCGCCCACCTCTAGAAGAGAGGGATTTCTTGGCTGTAATGACCGTAAAGAAAGAAAAAGGAGACAGAAAAAAAGCAGAAGAAAACTCGCTTCTCGCAGATTCGTGGTTTGTCACAAAGAACAATCCAACCGCCAGAACCACCTATACGCAATCTGCAAAACACTCGCTGACTGCTTCCCAGCGTCCTGCCTTTATAGCTGCCGGGAATTATATATTTGCATAATCGCACGAGAGCAAACACGATTCTGCGAGAATAGCATGAGGTCAACGCCAACAAAAACCCATGGACGCTATCTTGGAATCTCTTCTGCTCGGCCCGCAACACAGACGTATCCTAGGTAAGCTCTTTATCCACCCCCCATTTCGGTTATTGCCGATTCGGCTACACTCCCCCCGATCTCATGGTCACAAACTGGACAGGGGAGCAGTCGTTTTTGTCGCGTACTTCTTCGAAGAATCGGGGGCAGCATTTTCTCATTGCCATCTTCCTCATTACCGCCGTTATTGCCACCAGTCTGTTCCAGTATCCCCTCTCGTGGTTCCATAGGCGGTGTTTCACAATCGGGGCAGGGGGCAGTATCCGTCTGTGTCGGGCACTCCTTCGTAAAGGCAAGAGGGGTGGTCCTTCTTCCGCTTCTTCAGTATGTGCATTTTATGGCTCAAAATCCTCTCCGTCGTCCTGCATAATACTCTCTGTCCTTGCAGAAGACATCGTATTGTCTTCCTCTTCCTCTTCCTCCGATGTAACAACATAATGGCGATGGCACAGATCTTTCACGTGGCGAGGCACACCGTCCACCAAAATCGATTTAGGGCTGATTACCTTCGTCACCTCAACCCTAACCCGAACCTCGTGGGTCATCGATTTTGCGGTTTTTTTGATCCACACGCGATCTCCAGCCTGGTAAGTTCTTGAGTCCCGGGGACGCAGTTGCGAGATTGGTCTCCTTTAGTCGAAATTCGTATCGATAAATCTTGTTGGCAGACGCAGTGAAGGGAGATACGTCATCTGTGGGTGTGATGTTATACCAGTAGACAGCCTCCTGTATTGGACAGCGCTTTCCAGTCGCTATTCGTTTCACTGTACGGTGACATCGCTCTGCTATGCCATTCCCGACTGGAGCGTATTATTTTCAGGGGAGCTACATTCAAGCCGAATCCCAAACGGGTCAGACAGTATTTTTCCCGCCGATTTCCAGTCTGGTATGGCCACAGTGTATCATGGACCCGTACTTGTAGGTATGCTTTAGAAGTTCCAGTAGAGACACGTTAGCACCTTTTTCTCTCCATTTGCGCAGCTTAGTCGCACAAACATCTGCGTTCGTCGTAAACGCGTCTACGTAATGATTTAGCTCCCGGTAGTCCATCACCGGGCGCACTTTGGATTTGTTCTGCTGTATCACAGCCATCAGGGGAATTAGGCCTTTGGAGGGTCCCAATTTATCCTCTAGGTACGGCACGAGTCAACTATTATTTATCCAGGTGCGGAGTTCCTGCATGTATTCTTCACAGATTTCTGTCGGCATTGGGTATTCTGGCTATATTGTGTAGCCTTTCAGGTGGGTGGTCCTAAGACCACTTCCACGATGCGATCCACGTTCGGCTTTGATGGTCAAAAGTGGAAGTGAAATCCGGTTCATTAATAGAAATGGCTGCGCATTTTATATTCTTCCTGCCGTCCAGGCGCACTGATCCTGTAGGTTCGACAACGACACCTCCCAGAGCTTTTATGGCATCGATCGCTAGAAGTAAGTCAAACCCCAGCGGTTTGCCACACACCACCAACACATCGATTCTGGCAGACACACCTTCATCCGTGGATACAGAGACCGCTCCAACACCGCAGCATGTATGGGATATTCCACCAATTTTTTCGACATTCACGTTTGTTTTTCTCCAAGACCGGCACCGGTCTGCATGTAAAATCGTCCTAGAGCATCCTGTATCAATAAGCGCCAAACATCGCGTCCCGTCAATATGGATACGTGTCACAGGGAGCGTCGTGTTCGCATTTTAGTGGGGAAGGAGACTGGCGCCTATGCGTTTCCCCTTGCTCGTTTCCGGAGCGGTTCCGAGCCCAGTGTCCAATCTCATCACACCGGTAACACCGTGTTCCGCGTTTTCCACAGTCCTTCGCAAGGTGGCTTTTAACATTGCATTTAAAACAGGTCACACTAACAGTAATATTCTTGGCCCTGTTGTTGTTGGGTGAGCGTGTGGCCCCAACCACATCCTGATTTTGTTCCCCTGTCGTCGTCAAAATTCCCGCTCTCGACATTAGCTCCCCCCTGGTCAGGGCTTCGATGTTCGGCGCCTGTTGAAGAGCAATTGAGATGACGTCAGAGAACCCAGTGACAAAAGTCAATTTCGTGAGTCTCTCTAGGCCATCTCCTCCAATCCAACCAACTTCCTAATTTTGTTGGCGTACACATCCACACGTTCGCCAGCCCATCTCACCATAGTTATTTTTCTATATGCTGCAAACGCTGTAATCGGGCCTCAATCTGGTCTATCTTTTTTTGATCGTCCTCCTCCATTTCCATGTAGAGGGCCAGTGCATCACCTCTCATATATAAAGGTAGGAGAATTGCTATATCATCCACCTGCTAATGTCGTGTGCCCACCTCTAGAAGAGATGGATTTCTTGGCTGCAATGACCGAAGAGAAAGAAGAAGGAGACAGAAAAAAAAAAAGAAAAAGGCAGAAGAAAACTCGATTCTCGCAGATTCGTGGTTCGTCACAAAGAACAATTCAATCGCCAGAACCACCGACGCACAATCTGCAAAGCATTCGCTGACTGCTTCCCAGAGTCCCGCCTTTATAGCGACCGGGAATAATATATTTGCATAATCGCGCGAGAGCACAAGCGATTCTGCGAGAATTGCATGAGGTCAACGCCAATAAAAACTCATGGACGCCATCTTGGAACTCTCTTCAGCTCGGCTCGCAACACAACAGCAGACGTATCCGAGGTAAGCTCTTATTTCCCCCCATTTCGGTTATTGCCAATTCTACTACTTCACCTAATAATTTAATGAAAAAAAGATACCGTAAAAGTGTAATTTAACTTTGAAAACCCATTTAAAATGTTACACGGTGCGTCCACTGCAAAAACACTGAATATTTCTTTGACATTTATAATTGTTTATCTAATCTGTCAAAGAATAATAATAAAAAAGATAAATAGGTATGTCTTTGTATATTTGAATGTATAAAATGTTTATGTAAAAATAAAGAAACACGCAAACATTCGGAAGCGTTAAAATTTTGGATTTAAAAAAATATTTGTTTGTTTAATCGATAAATGAATAATAAAAAAAGATATATAAGTTTGTCTTCGTATTTACAAATTAAAAAACCGGGAGTAAAATTTACGTGTTATTTCATTTTTTTTTAATACAAAGACATGGAAAAAATGGGTACTCTTGCAGAATTTAACCCGGATTCCTGGGAATTCCCGTCAAGCATGGATCGACGCGACCGGCAATTATCGGATTAAGCCGAGCGCTGTAACTGATGCAGACTAATTTCAAAACAAAACCGGAAAAAACAAAACAAATGAAAATTAACAAAAACCTGCTGTAAAGTGGCTGAATATTTTTTTTATTTTAAGATATTTTTTTTGCAAATTATTTATCAACAAAAGTTTTGTCTTTTTTCCGTGGACGTTGGCGATATTGCCCCCCCCCGTCTTAATTCCACACTTTTCACCTTTTTTTAAAACGTTTTTCCTGTGAATATCATCGATTAAAAACTAAGGTTTCAGATTAAAAAAAAAAATTGAAAAAAAATTGAGGCTTCAGTTTTCAATTACAACGTTGTACTAAACTGAATACGAAATTTATGGCCACGATGAAAAAATGGGAAACTTTCTGATGTGACCGGGAATTAGGTGTTCCATTTTTGGAATAGTGGCCATTTCAAATAATTTGTTTGTTTGTTTTTTTTTTGTTTTTTTGGTAATTTCCTTTGGTAATGTAATTTCCAAGCGAGACGAGATTCTTCCTAGCGAGAGAGGATGCTTTGAAGTGAGACGACGTGATAGATATATAGAGAGATAAATGGATAGATGAGAGACAGAAAGGGGGTAGATACGTAGATGAAACAGGGAAGAGGGAAGAGGAAGGTAAAGAAATCTCCACGTTAAAAACGACCCTGATGTCTAACTCTGTCCTGTGGAGAGTGTTGCGGACCAGGATATAATAATCCTAACTCGCTACAAAAAGAAAATAATGAAATGAATGGAAGGAAGAAAAAAAACTCAATTGCTGAATAAAATAAACATGTCGTTTATTTTATGTTGAAAATAAATGATTTGGGTGGAACACGTGTTTAGTTCAGTCGTTGACGACTACGCGCGTGGAAAAAGAGGAATAAAGTAGGGGAAAGAGAAATGGCAGTCCAGCATGTAGAAAAAGAAAGAGAGAGAGAGAGGGTTGACCTCAGTAAAGCCGCGCATGCATGGTAGCAGTCGGCCACGTGGAAGTGTCTTCAGGCCACAAGCTGTGGACGCAAACTTGTCAGGTTGACGAACCAAGGCAAAAGGGGAGGAAGAGGAAGTTGAACGCTGTTGTTGACTTTTATACCAGGGTCAGTGTTCTGACGGCGCATGTCTGGATTTCACTTAAAAGGAAGTGACGTCACTAATGTGTGCAAGTGTGTGTACGTGGATGTGTATATACGTGCGTGTGTGTTGTGTGTGCGTATGTGCGTGCGTACATGTGGGTGTGTATATGTGAGGAAAAACATGTTCGAATAAGACTCCCCCTCCTGTGGAGAAAAAAATATATATATACAAGAGAAACGTATTTCGTTTTTGTTTTTTATGTATATTTTTTTATGTATTAAAACACTTTTTTGTTAATAAGTTATGTATTGTTTGAAATGTTTTGGCGAATTAACTTTTCGACCTGTTTTTGTCGTTGTTTGTGGTGTGTTGTTTTTTTTTTTAAATTTCTTTGTCAGTTTGTGAGTGTGTATGGACTAGGAGAAATGTGTAATTGTTCATCTATGAATGCTATTGCAATAGTGTCTTTTTTATCTCTTTTTAAAATGGTAAAGTACTTTTCACTTCTGTCGAGTACTAGATAAGGTCCGGAATAATTTGGACAGAGTGGTTTTTTGACTGCATCGTTCCTGATAAACACGTATTTACAGGTGTGAATATCGCTTGGAACGAAAATGTTTCTGTCTGACTTTTTGGTTGGGGTGAATTTTAATCGTGACATTTTATATTTTAAATCCGTTACCAAAGTTGTGTATTGCTTTCGCATAATTGTCCCGGTAAAATCAGTGCTGATCCGAAAACTAATTCTGCAGGTGTGCTCTGCAAATCTTCCTTCACAGTGTTGCGAATTGCTAGGAGAATGAGTGGCAGATTGACCAGTCCGCTTTGTTTTCGTTCATGGCCAAAGATGCTTTTAATTGTTTATGAAACTGTTCCACCACACCATTTGCACAAGGGTGGTTGGGAGTAGTTTTAATGTGCTTTGTTCCCAATGAATAGTTGAATTCGGCGAAAAGAGTTGATTGAAACTGTGAGCCCCTGTCCGTTGTGATTACGGAGGACACTCCGAAAATCGCTATCAAATCTTGTAAAATCGCTCTGGCTATTGTTGCGGTTGATATGTCTTTCACATGTATTGCTGTCGGCCATCTGCTGAATCTATCGACTATAGTAAGGTCGTGGGTGTGTTCTTTTGAAGTTGGCAAGGGTCCAACCAAGTCCATATGAACATGAGTAAACCTAGCATCTGGTACACTGAAAGTTCCTGAAGGTGATTTTCTGTGCCTGTGATTTTTTTTTTTTGCAAGGAATGCAAGTTTTAGTCCAATGTAACGCCTCCCTCGAGGAGGTGATTAGGACTCTTATTTCTCTGGATTCTCGGCACGTGTCGTCTAGAGGCTGTTACGTGAAATCTGGTATGCTGAAAGCGAATATCGAAGCGACAGGCAGGAAGAAAAACAAACAATTGTAGTCTATCTACAAAAGCTTAATTCTCACAAAATTATGTACAAAATGTTTTTACAATTTTCATTCAGATTTTGTAAGTTCTTTTCAAAGCCTCAACTCTCTTCACAGACAGCGACCGACGGATGGATGAGGTGGGGAGGGGTCACGTCTCTGCTCTACTCTGCGACTCAACTCTACTCTGAAACTCTTCACTCTAATCTGGAACTCTGCTCTGGCTAATTTTCGCACGACAGTCGTATATATAGTAAGGTGTGTGGATGGGGTAGTAATTCTCCCCAGCCAATAAGATTCCGCGACGAAATCTCCACGAAATCCTAAGCCTTTAGGGTTTTGCGTGGGTATAATTCCCACACTGAAATCTAAGTATGATTTTCAAGGACATATATCAATTCTTACATCCGACCCTGGGTTCATTTAAGGCAAGACAAGGTTCTAAGTGGAATTTCCTGTTATCAACTTTTAGCCGTAAAAATATATTTCTCTGGTTTTCAAACAATATCTATTTTGACATAAAATAAAATATGTATATCTATCTTCTCTATCTTAAATCCTTGGATTATCTGGCGTCACCCGGGAATACAAAGCAACCTCAGCGTAGTTCTAACACTCCTCAATGGGGGATTACGTTACACAACTACGGGTGTCCGTATTCATATTTGGCCAAATAAAACGTACCCCCTATTAATTTCACAGTGGTGCGTTTTCCTGGGTGGGACAAATTGTGGAATACTGGAAACTTGTCGTCTGAGGCTGAGCGAGGGTGTTTTTGTGAAACATCGCAATAGAAATTTGTTGTTCCGAACGGTATCGGCATTTCTTTCAGCTTCAGTGAAGTTTTGTCCTTTATAGCGCAAGATAAAACGTCAGCTACAACGTTTTCTTGTCCTTTTACGTAACGTATATCGGTAGAATATTGAGCTATATAATAAAGATGTCGAATTTCTCGTGGACCGTATTTGTCGACATGTGTGTGTAGAGCAAATGTTAGAGGTTTATGATCCGTATAAATGGAAATTTTTCTGACTTCGAGTAGATGTTTAAAATGCTTAATTGCAAGGTAAATTACAAATAACTCTCTCGGGAAAGTGCTATATTTAATCTGCGCTTTGTTTAACTTGACAGAGAAGAATGAAATATGGGTCATTTTGTTGTCAGAAATTTGGTGAATGATAGCTCCTACTGCTATTTCCGATGCATCCGTCGTAAATGTAAGTTCCATTGTATCGCTATCTTGGATATATGTAAGTTTGTTAAAGTTTGCCAAAGCAGTTTTCGATTGTTCGAAGGCCTATAGTGCAGGTCCTTCCAAAACTAACTGTTGGTTTTTGGTTCGTTTTTTTAACAAGTCCGTTAAAAGTGTGAGTAACGCGGTACAGTTAGGCAAAAAGCGTCGGTAATAGTTAATTATGCCTACAAAACGGCGTACTTGTCTGACAGATGTCGGTAGAGGGAAACTTGAAATGGCACTTACTTTTTCAAGCAAAGAGGATATTCCATCCTTGTTGATTAGATGTCCGAGAAATTGAACTTCCTGGTGGCCAAAAACACATTTATCGGTGTTTAGTTTAAGGCCGAAATGTGACAGTCTTTCGAAAGTTTGTTCTAGGTGTAGCCGGTGTTCTTCGAGGTTTCTGCAGGCGATTAAAACGTCGTCCACATATGCGAATATGAACGGCAGACCTCTGAAAACTTCGTCAGTCAAACGTTGGAAAGTTTGACAGGTGTTTCTCAGCCCAAAAGGCATCCTTAGGGACTCGTAAAGGCCAAATGGTGTGGTCAGTGCAGTTTTATGAATGTCTTCTTCTGCGACTGGAATTTGAAAATATGCCTTTACGAGGTCCAGCTTAGAGAAAATTGTGGCGCCTTGGAGTCCATTGCCGAAGTCATGGATATGGGGGATAGGATATCTATCCGGAACTGTTTTCACGTTTAAGCATCTAAAATCTCCGCACGGGCGCCATGTGGTGTTGTCAGCTTCCTGTACCATGTGGTGTGGTGATGACCAAACACTTTTCGAGGGCTGTATTATCCCCATGTGGAATAGGTTTTGAAACTCGGATTTTGCCAACTTGTATTTATCCCATTTCAAGCGTCTGAGGGTTGAATAGACGGGCGGTCATGTGGTCTTAATATAGTGCTGAGCGCTATGCTTTATGGGGTCCGTATTTTTAAACGGCTGGGAAAGTTGAGGAAATTTTTGGAGTAACCGGCGGACGTGTAAATCTTTGGGTAGGGCAGCGCTGATTCCGGTGGTTAAAAATTTCGAGGTAATTCCTCTCACCGAAATATTCGTTTCGTTGTCTGTCAATGTGTGATGGGTAATGTCGACAGACAGGTTGAAATGGGCTAAAAAGTCTGTCCCTGAAATTGGAGTGGTCACGCTTGCTATGGTGAAATTCCAGAAAAAAATTCCTTCGCATTTAAAGTTTAAAGTTTTCTCGCCAAAAGTGGGTATTTTTGTACCGTTGGCGGCTTGTAGGCTGAAAAATTGGGTCCCTGTTGGGTGGCCATGCGGTGTCGGTATGACGCTAATTTCCACTCCGGTGTCTATTAAAAAGTTATATACGTGGATTTTGTCACGGATATAAAACAGACGACCTTTTTTTCTGTGCTCCAGCTACAGTCGTCGTCGTTACTGGCCAGAAGGTTCGTTTCCCTGCGCTGGTTTTTTGAACGCGCAGGGTGTAGTGCATTTTCTCGCTTCGACGCCGAATCTTCTGTGGTAGAAGCAAACATCTTTTCTATCTCGTGACGTGGACCGGTTCCTGCTTAAACTTCTTCGCCTGTAACTTTTTCGCGTGTCGTTGTAGTTTCTGGGATAATTTCGACGCGTTTGAAGTACGTCGGCTAGCTGCTTTGAAAGCTTTTCAACCGTAGACTTTAATTCGGCTAATTCTTCGTCTCGGTTTTGGTCAGGTTGCCGTTGGTGGGCGTATACTGTTCGGCTCTGGGAACTTTCATGAATTCTGTCGGCTATATCGGCGAACTTTTCTGTTGCCGTCTCCTCCGACATCGGAGCGAGGATTTGCTTAGTAGTTGGGGGTAATTTACCCAACCAGAGACTCCCCTTGATGCTGTCCGACATTTTGTTGTCTCACAGCAAGGCTTTCATATGGCGAAGTAGTTGAGAAGGCGTATGGTCTCCTAACTCAACTTGCGTAAATAAGTTACGAAGCATGGCTTCGTTGGAAACACCAGTTCGTTGCAGGATTGCTTGCTTCAACGTGTCGTACGGTCTTTCCTCAGGTACATTTTCGAGAAAATCTGTGACTTCTTCTACCATCTCCAACGGCAGTTTTTCCACTAGATAAAAATAACGCGCTCGTTGTGACATTACCGGTTTAGCGTCAAATATGGCCTGTAATTGGATGAACCATATTTTTGTATTTGTCGGGTTGAAGGGTGGAATAATTAATGCCATGGTTTCGTTGTAGGAGTCCATCTGTTAAAGTTCCATTTTGTTTTTTAGAGAAAAATTATTTTTCGTGCGTGCCGTGGATTTGTGTGCTAGAGTTTAGTTTACACCGCGTGTATCGTTCAAAAACATTCATTTCATTTTAAATTAAGGGTCACCATTGTTTGTTGCGGACCAGAATATAATAATCCTAACTCGCTACAAAAAGAAAATAATGAAATGAATGGAAGGAAGGAAAAAACTCAATTGTTGAATAAAATAAACATGCCGTTTATTTTATGTTGAAAATATATGGTTTAGGTGGTACACGTGTTCAGTCCAGTCGTTGACGACTACGCGCGTGAAAAAAGAAGAATAAAGTAGGGGAAAGAGAAATGGCAATCCAGCATGTAGAAAAAGAAAGAAAGAGAGAGGGTTGACCTCAGTAAAGCCGCGCGTGCATGGTAGCAGTCGGCCACGTGGAAGTGTCTTCAGGCCACAAGCTGTGGACTCAAACTTGTCCGGTTGACAAGGCAAAAGGGGAGAAAGAGGAAGTTGAACGCTGTTGTTGACTTTTATACCAGGGTCAGTGTTCTGACTGCGCATGTCTGGATTTGACTTAAAAGGAAGTGACGGCACTAATGTGCGTATGTTTGCACGCACGAACGTGCATGTGTGTGTACGTGGATGTGCATATACGTGCGTGTGTGTGCGTATGTTCGTGCGTACATATGGGTGTGTGTATGTGAGGAAAAACATGTTCGAACAAGAGGCATTGTAAAAAACAAATCTTTCTTTTTAACCCCTCCGTTATAACCCGATGTTTTTCATCTTTGCCACAAATTTTGTGTTTAACTTAGTACAACGTTATAGTTAAAAACTGAACCCCACGTGAAAAGTAATAGAAATTTTTTTTTCAATTTTTTTTTATAATCTGAAACTTAAGTCTGTAATCGATAATATTAACAGAGAAAAGTTTAAAAAACTTTTAAAAAGTGCAAATTGTGGAATTTGGAGGGGGACAATCTCGCCAACGTCCGCCTTTTTTTCTTCAAGTAAAGATGAATGTCTTACTTCTTTAACCCTAAATTGTTAGGTGTAACACAAATTTTTGTTTCAAAACTTTTCACAGTAAAGTTTTTTTCTGGGGTCAACAGAATTTTTAAAAATTATTGTTTTTAGAAAACATGTAAAATTTGTTTATGAAAATCGTAATTTGTTAAATGAAAATTACAGGAAAAAAACACAATTTTTCAAGAAAATTTAATTAAAATTTTCTTTATTTTACGGCTGTTTATTGTCGGTGGAAGAACTTTCTAGAGATGAGGATATTTCCTTAGAAATCTTTACTTCGGTCGACCGTTGACCGGTCATCGACAGTATAGAGGGAGGAGATGGGGTAGAGGAAATGGAAGAAAGTCTCCAACCGGTTGAATAAAAAAACATGTCAATGTGGCAAGTTTAGGGGGCAAAATAATCTCGAACCTTCTATCACCACAATGGAACTAAATTCATGCAGTCACCGTTACGTTAACAGGAAAATAATGTAAAAAAAAAAAAATTAAACAAGTTTAAACAATGATAAACAATATGAATAGAAATATAAATATTAAATTATCAGAACATATTAAAAAAATTAAGTTTAAACAATTAAATAAAACTTTATAATTTTAAGTACTATAAGAAAATTGTTATTTTTAATTCAAAATTGAATCATGTGATTATTATTAAATGCGTTTATATTTACTCTCTATCGCTCCCACAACAGCGGAGTTACTATCTTTAAAAGCATATCTGAGCAGAGTTACCATGTCCTATCTGCTTTTCATTCAGCTACCATTCATGCCTGTGGAGACTGGAATGTTCACAATGTGGAATGGTTAACCCACTCAAATAAGACCAATGATGAGGGGAGGTTCTGTCACAATTTCTCCATTGTTTATGACCTCACTCAGATTGTTCACGAACCTACCCGTGTGCCCGACTCTGACGGCCAGTATGCAAGTCTCCTTGACCTTTTAATCAACCATCTAAGTAAAAATAACCTTAGCGACAGAAATCAGAAGCTCACAGTATTAATGCTGGAGTCCCTCAGGGGTCCATCCTGGGCCCAACTCTCTTCCTGATTTACATTAATGATCTTCCAAATAACACCCTTACATCATTCATAGACATTTATGCTGATGACACTACCATATATGGTAGCACATCTAAGACCGTAAATGAGCGAGTTCTCTCTGATTCTCTTTCCTCTGAACTTGAGCACGTGGTACAATGGGGAAAGGAGTGGCTGGTTACTTTTAATGCATCTAAAACTAAGCTTCTATCTGTACATCCTCAATGCTCTGATCCCCATCTTACATCAATTGAAATGACTGGCTCTCGTCTTGGGGAGGCCTCATGTTTTGACACGCTTCTGGGCTTGGCCTTTACTCCTGATCTGAACTGGAACCCGTACATCAAATCTGTTGCCAAAGCCGCTGGAAAAATGGTGGATTCCTTCTATCGATCCAGTAGATATCTCACTGCTGATGCAATTCTCTATCTATATAAGAGGCAGGTACGTCCAAGGATGGAGTACTGTTGTCACATCTGAGCAGGAGCTGCTAGAAATGACTTATCCTGCCTTGATAGAGTTCCTTTTTTCTTCCCTGTGACCTCTTTCTCACAGAAGAGGTGTAGCAAGTTTGTGTTTGCTTTATCCTTATTTTCATGGCAAATGCTCGACTGAACCTCAATCTATGCGTCTAGCTGAAAACACTATCAATAATTTCCCCCACTCTTTATCTGTGCCTAAACCTAAACGTAGATTCCATGAGCAAAGCTTCTTTTCTAGAACTGCAGGTCTGTTGAACTGTCTTCCGTTTTCCTGCTTTCCAGCTGACTACTATATGGTTGTCTTCACGTCCAATGTAAACAAGCTCTTGATAAGCCGTTTCCCTTAAGGTAACAAATTTACTGAATTTCCATTACTGACAATTACTATATTGTCCAATTGACTACTATACACTCTTTAGCCCTTATCCTCGAGTGGCCTGTGGGCCTTGATAAGTGGTGATGTCTATGTAAAAAAAGCTGAACTTATGCACACATATAAACAATGCTTGCATATTCACCCTATGAACATTTTAACTAACACAACTTATTAATCAAATACGTGTTTGTATAAAGTGGCTCAAAATAACTTTTATATTCTTATCTCTTGTATAAATATGTTTTTGTTATAAAATTTCGTTAATCTCAAATTTTCATTTACAAAACTCTGTTTATGTTTTTTCGTAGCACGTGTTACGTGGATATCTTTGTATTGTATTAATGCTTCATTCTTTTCCATTTTACACGTCATTTGTATTCATTCGTAAATTCCTTCCTTCATCAAAATATAACATTATACCACAATTTAAATGAAATGTAGGTGTGATTCTTGTTACCTTTGACACCATTGCAAAACAAATAGTTTCTTCCTTCTTAAAAATAATTTTGAGTTAATTATTTTTGAAATAAATAAAACCGATGTTACATTTGTAAATGTATATATTTTGAATGGCACAATTCGATGTGTTTAAATTACATTAAAATAAAAAATGACATAATTTGATGTGTTAAAGTAATATTAAAATAAAAATGACATGAGATGCGGTAAAAATAAAAATAAAAATTAGCACAATTCAGTACGTTAAAATTACATTAAATTTAAAAAATGGCACAATTCAATACATTAAAATAACATTAAAATAAAAAAAAGACAATTATTTTATTTATATGATTGTAAATCATATAAATAAAATAATTGCACAATTCCGTTATAATTAAAACAATACGAGGAGTAGATTTTATAACTGCTTTAGCCAAGAGAATGACAAGATTCGATTATCGAAGATGTCATTTTAAAATGGGTAAAGTCAAAATTCAGAAAAATGCACTTTGTTCTTTATTTTTACGATGTACAAGCAATAATGTAGAAAAACATGACAAAGCGTGATTTTCCTTGTTTTCAGCCTCGCAATAAGCAATGCCCTAAAGCAATGTGCTATCTTTCTAGGGAAAGCTAACATTACTTAACGTTCTAATGCCATTCAAATAGGGTATATTAAAATTTCCAAAGGGGGAAGGGACACTTTTACAATATATATATATATATATATATATATATATATATATATATATATATATATATATATATATGTAATTCTTGGTTCGTTCTAAATCGATAAAACCATATTTCTACATTCTACAGGTTAGGGTGTTTATAATATGCTGGGGCGCGTTGTAAAATTAACAACGTTGCTATTTATTATTTATTGCAAAAATTGCTTGAAATTTATTTATTTGACAATAAAATCTCGACAATTCAAAAGAATGTTTAAAATTATTTATTTGTTCGCAAAAAAACAACACAAAAAGAGCTATTTTATAAAAATCCAATGTTGCTTTCATTTCAAAATTGTTTTCTTAAAATTATATTTTTGACGCAGACTTTTCAATCAATGTTTTTACAATTATATTTCGATTCCTAGTAAAAAAAATAAAAAAACAACCCACTTCTCCGTTAAAAAAACCAAAAAAATCATTTAAATTAATTTGTTGTTGGTCTTTCAAAGTTGCTTTAATAAAAAAATGTATAAAATTATTTATTTGTTCGAAAAAAAAATAAAACAAACTAAAAAACTAATAAATGTTTTGGCTTCGTTTTGGTTTTCAAATGGCGCTCACCTAGTTTAAATAATTATGAATATGTCATTTCAATTTTCTGTATTTAATAATAAAAAAAATGTTTCATGAAAAACTTTCCAGTTCTCATTAATTAAATCGAAACATTTTCAATTAAATAATTATGGATATATATTCTTTTTCACTTTCTTTATTTACTTTTTTTCATAGTTCTTTCCGCAAGTTTAATTTTTTTGTTTTTTTTCGAACAAATAAATAATTTTAAACATTCTTTTGAATTGTCAAGATTCATTTTCTCCAGTAATATCGGTTTACCAAGTTTCTGGAAGTAATAAATGATAATTTTAGTTTAATTTAACGTTTCCGTAAATAATAAATGTTAATTTTGGTAAATTTATTCTTTCCATTTCCGGAAGCAATCGTTCGACCATATAATGATGTCTCCCCTATATTTGGATAGCAAGTGCGTGAAAAAAAAAACAAAGGGTAGAAGCACCATTTTATTCATTGTTGATTTATTCAAGCAGTCCTTTGGAAAATAAATATTTAATATAAAGTGGTCCTTGGACGTTGAGTTCCATGGAGACCAGCAGAATTATTCAATGGTCGCTCCATTATCCCCCCTTAGTCAAGACTAACGCATGCGCACGTAACATTTATCATTTATTTAATTACGTTGCCTTTCGCACTTTTACAAACATTATTTATTTACGTTGGCTTAACTCTTTTCATGGATAAAAAAGTAACTAAACCTGAATTTGTCACTTTTACAAACATTTATTTATTTACGTTGGCTTAACTCTTTTCATGAATATTGGAAAAAAAGTTTTACTCTTTATGAATATTAAAAGAAAAAAAGTTACTAAACATTTATTAATAATTTCTCACTTTTACAAACATTTGTAATTCATGTATTTACTTACGCTGGCTTAACTCTTTTCATGAATATAAAAAAAAAACAACCATGTATTGATAATTTCTCACTTTTACAGACAGTTTTAATTTACATGAGTGGATAATTTTTTGGATAAATATTTACATTTAGGCCCACCTCCACAATTTTCTTTTTTAAATGACGACTTTTATTAATAAATAAATCTACTTCTCTGCAACTTTTTTTGATAAATAAATCTACTTCTCTGCAACGGGCACTAAACCACACCTGTTTTTAAATGGTATTTTCGGGTGGGTATACTGACGACAAATATCAGTTAAATTTTGCAAATATTTTTTCACCCCCCCCTCCAAAAATGGTGTTTATTCCGGAAGCTGTTCTTAAGATGAGGAGGTTGGAGTGATTATAAGGTGAACCTTATAAAAAAAAATACCAAGTTTTTTAAATGATTAAAATAATTTCTCACTTTTACAAACATTTTTACATGCGCACATAAGCAACTTTTTTTTTACATTTTTTTATTTAAAAATTAGTAAATTTCAATAAATCATTTATCATTTATATGTTTTTGGTTTTGAGTTAAATGAAACTTTTTTTTTCATTACAACAATAATGAATCAATTTAAATCTTCCGGCATGCGTTTAAGGGTTACGAAATTATCAATAAATCGTTTAGTTACTAAGCCAACGTCAGTAAATAAAAAGAATGTTACGTGCGCATGCATTAGCCTTGACTATGGGGACTAAGGGAGCGACCATTAAATAATTAAGCTGGTCGCAATGGAACTCAACGCCCAAGGAGTACCTAAAGTGGCACTTATGTTATCGTGCTATTTTTAAAAATAGTATTTTCACACTAAATTCAAATTTTACAATATCCTTTTCTTTTATTAATTTGTTAGGTGAAAGTACAGATAACCCGGTCGGTTTCTAATGTGTAGAAAATCTAGCTCCTGAAAAAAAAGAGTACTCTGGATTGTAAAAAAAAAATTAAAATTGCCTCAGTCTCGAAAGATTTCTTCTTTACTGAACGAGGAAAAAAGTGAAGTGTAGTTCACCTTCTGTTTCTCTCCTCCTCTCTCTCCCTCTCTTAATATCTCTCTATTCATCTCTCCCTTTCCCTCTCTCAATCTATCTTTCTCTCTATATCACCCTCTCAATCTCTTTGAGTCTATTTCTTGCTCTAACTCCCTCTATCTCTCTCTCCTTTTCTCTGTCTCGCCTTCTCTGTTTCTAACTCTCCCACTCTCTCTGTCTATCTATCTCTATCTCCCTCTCTTTCTCTATTTTCCTCTCACTTTCTCTTTTCTATCTATATATCTTCCTCTTTCTGTCCATCTCTAATCCCTCATCCTATTTTAGTCTCCTGAACTAATTACAGTGAATAGGGCATTAAATCCTATTTTAGTTACCTAATTTACAGACTGTGAGAATATAAGTTATTTGGAAATTACTGCTACCTTTAACTGCACCAGAAGTAACTTGTAAAACCTTTCTAATTAAATTGATTTTGGAAGGCATTCGATAACAAAATGACATATAATTAGCCCTTGCTGCATGAGGAATACCTGCGACCTTCCTGCTAAGTAGAAGAATTATTTATTCTACTTTGAAAAATTCAATTTTCAAAAATCTCATGTTCGACATCTCCAAAACATCCAATATGGGGAAAAATATTGCAGAAATGCAAACTTATTGTTTAGGATGAATGCACAATGGTACGCAAAAAATAATTTGAGGCTCTTGGTCGATCCTTGCAAGATTTGCGTGGCAATGACAGACCATTTGGGAATGCAGTAATATTGCTTGCAGGAGATTTCAGACAAATGTTAGATGAAATAAGTGCTTGCCTCAAATACTCTACTTTTTTTGTGCCATGCGAAGACATTAAACTTAACTCAAAATACGCATGTCCAAGTTGCAGACTGTTCAATCCGCACATACATTTTTGCATCACTTGTGGGAAATTAGGTACGGAAAAGTGCCAGCTGATCAGAGATATGGGCAAAATTCTTTGACTTTTAACTTCTGTAATTTTATTACATCAAAAGAAGAGTTAGTTTAAAAGGTTTTTGCAGATATTCAAATTTAAAGAATTCCACTTGACTGAGTGAACGAGCTATTCTTGCAGGTCAATACAAAGACGTCCACACTATTATTCAATGTAAAATTCCAAGTGAGGTAGTCAAATACAAATCCATCGACACTATTGTGAAAGCAGATAAAATGGTTAATTATCCAACAGCTATATTTGCAAGGATGCCACCGCATGTATTGCAACTGAAATTTGGCGTACTAATTATCATGTTGTGAAATATAAACCAATCTAAGCTTTGCAATGGCACATAGTTTGCAGTAAAAAAAAAAATTAACAAACAATATCATAGAAACAACAATCTTCAGATTGTTGTTTCTATGATATTGTTTGTTAATTTTTTTTCAGGACCTTTCACAGATGAATATATCTTCATTCCATACATTTCTATGATTCCACCGGATACATCATTACACTTTAGGAAATTGCACTTTCCAATTTTATTGTCGTTTGCAATAACCATCAACAAAGCACAGGGAACAATCTTTACAATTGTGTTGCTTACAGTTACACACTGACTGATTTTTCACATGGAAAAATTATGTTACGTATTCAAGAGTCACTAACCCAGAAAATCTCTATATCAGCTAAGAAAATGGAACAACAAAAACTGTGTACCCATACGAAATGGAAAATTAAACCTATAAGAGACATTCTTTTTCTCATTTTGGAACGTTTTCCATTGCGCCAATTTGAGCCACAGCAACGCGTGGCAGGTTACAGCTAGTATATATATATATATATATATATATATATATATATATATATACATATAATGCGGGCCAGAATTTCATGCAACTCGATATTTTGTTCTAACTCCGATAGTTCTTTATAATATTAGTGAAAATTGGCACGTAATATGGCAACATGCACACATGAGCAGATATAAAATACTAAGCTAATCTGCGCATTAGTAAAAAAAAAAACGGCAGTCATTTTTGTAATTTTTAGTTTGATTTAGCATGCCCACTTTATCTGCAAATTATTGCTTAAGTGTCAAATATTATGTAGTGGTGACGGAAAATTAAAACTTAGATTACTTTAGGAATATATAATCTGAGAACGAAACTAACACATCTTTAATATGGTTTCATGCTACAATCAATATTTTATATAACTGCCACTTTTTTTACAAGAGAAAGAAACCCTTTGTTCATTGGCGATGACAACCTTCCTGTTTCATCTAATAAAGTTTCTTTGGTTATTAAAACTATCGGAGTTTGTAATAAGAAAATAATAAAAAGCATTCGCATATAATTCTGGCACAGAGTGTATGTAAGCAATAAATAAGTTCAAAAATAAAAATAGAAATATTTTAAAAATGCTCTATACATATGTAGAGCTTTCAGAAGGAAAAAAAGTATATAAACACTAGAAAGAGACCAACGGGATCAGTCTACGTATCGACGACGTTAATCATCAGGGGTCCAACAATGGATTATACAATTACAGAAGGAATAATATAATAAATAAACACAAAATAAAATATTTGAAAAGATAGCATCTGGCCAATTTGCCACATATATTAGAGAGGAGAGATATGTTCCTTAAGTTTAATTACGTTTTAATTGTTGTTTGCAAGCTTTGCAAATGTATATTTCATTGATTTATTTAATTTTATATATAATAATTTTTGTAATTACTACGAGTGGTCAATTACGTTAATAAAAGCATAATATATTATATACTTTTCGGACATTAGATTTTTCTCAAGAATGAGTAGTAGTCAAAAAGCTTTCCGCCTTTGCAAAACCGCCGATCTGAAGTGTGTGTGTGTGTGTGTGTGTGTGTGTGTGTGTGTGTGTGTGTGTGTGTAACAACATGTTAATGCTTATGTAAAACAAATAAGTATATTTTTCCTACTTCGGTATTGTAACTTTTCTATTAAATGTCGTAAAAACGTTATTGATTATTTTGCCTCTGGAAAATATTAACATGGAATATTATATATATATATATATATATATATATATATATATATATATATATATATATATATATATATTCCCTATTAGAGTAGATAAACTTAGTACTTTATAAAAAAAAGTTAGAACTTTTTTAACAATAAAAAAAATGTAAATTAAATATTTTACACATCAAAACGTAACGACTTTTATTCTATTAATAGATAGGAACTCGACTAAGTTATCCGGAAATAGAAATGTTCTTCTTACTCTCTAGAAAGACATGATATGCCAGCTACCAGTTGACAAAAAGGCGCCGGACGGAACACTATGGCAAAAACGTTAAGTATTTTTTAAAAATAATCCTAAATGTTTTTTTCATGTTACCTTGTTTTTAAACTTGTTTTTCTTTTCTTATTTATGTATTTTGTCTGTATTCTCCTGTCTTATCCGCCACCTCCCCACGCTACAAAGTAAACGATAAAAACAAACAAAATGCCGAAAACTAATGATAAAAAAAATGCCGGAAATTATTCTCTATTAGAGTAGATAAACTTAGGACTTTATTTAAGTAGTATACTTAATATATACTATTACTGCAAGCTTGCCTGTATTGAAAATGCTTGCTTCCTTGGTGGCCAATCAAAGCATCTAATATAGTTAGCCTTATGTTCAAGTACATTCGAAATATAATACAGTGCAAAGAAACAGTTACCCATGAAAACGAACCTCCTAAAGTAAAACCTTGAATAATTACACTGGTCAACACAATATTTTTGGCAGGCAAAGTAAGACTGGTTTCTGGGGTTTTCAAGGGCGCCGAATCCGAATCTGCCATTAGTTTTTTCAAATTGGCTCTAGTTTTTGAGATATCACAGGGGGTCGTTTGTCTGAAATCACCCATTCGCGACCATAGCTAAACGTACAAAAAACGGCTAAATAGTGCATAAATGTCAGATATTGATTTTTATGATAATCTTAAACCACAAAGACAGTGTAAAATCTCAATCTAAAAAGTTATGTTAGATATAACATCATTTCATTTATCCTATAACTGAACACTTTTCATAGATTTCGAGGATATACAAAAAATTTGCTAAAAATTTGCTGAATTTTAATTCTCCAAGTGAAAAAAACAATTTACATAATCAGTTATATATCATAAATTAATGCAAAGCATTATACACTAGATTCTTAGTTACAATGAACACACAAAACAATATTTTATTCACAAAACTAAAATTGACGTTTATACGATTTTCGCTTGTGAGCAACTTTTGGGCAGTCTCTCAAAAGGTTCCAGCAGTAGTCTGCCATCATGTGCTCATCCCATTTGCCTTGATACCTCTCTTCCATTGTTTTGATGTCTTGATGGAATCTCTCTCCCTGCTCCTCACTGTAATCACCAAGATTACCAGGAAATCTGTCGAGGTGGCTAAACAAGAAATGAACTTTAATGCTCATATTTGCCCCTAGTTTTCCATATGCAGTAAGCATCTTACGGACCAATTGCTTGTAATTGTCAGCTTTGTGATTTCCCAAAAAGTTTGTCACTACATCTGTGAAGGACACCCAAGCATTTAACTCAACCGTGTTCATATGATTAGTGAAGTCAGAATCCCTCATGAGCGTTCGAATCTGAGGTCCATCGAAGATGCCACCTTTAGCTTTTTCGATGGAAAGACCTGGAAATTGCCTGCATATTTACTTGAAGCAATCCCCATCCTTGTTCAACGCCTTAACAAACTGCTTCATGAGCCCTAGTTTTATGTGCAATGGAGGGAAGATGATTCTATCCCTGGGTACCAAAGGCTCATTGATGACGTTGGCTGTGCCGACTTCGAGACTTTCTCGTTCTGGCCAGTTCTCCCTTCTCCAGTGCTGGATTCTTGCTCTGCTATCCCACAAACAAAGAAAGCAGGGATACTTTGTGTACCCACTTTGCTGACCAAGCAGAAAATTCACCATTTTCAAGTCCACACAAATCAGCCATTTATGAGTGTTGTAATTCAGCTTTTCAAGAACAAATTTGATAGCATCATACTCTTCTTTCATCTTGGTAGAATGGCCAATTGGTACAGGAGCAAACTTATTGCCATTGTGCAAAAGTACAATTTTTAGACTTGCTTTCGAGCTATCTATGAAGAGACGCCAATCTGCTGGGTCATATGATGAGATCCCCATGCAGTTAAGAAGTGCAGAAACGTCATTACAAAAGACCAGGTCGTCTTCTTTAGAAAAGAAACGAAGTAAGCTGCCTTCCCTTGTCCTATAGTATGTTACTTTTGTGCCAGAATCAAGAATGTTTTTCTCTTGGAGTCGTGATGCAAGAACTTCAGACTGCTCCTTCGACAAACAAAGGTCTCGCACTAGGTCATTAAGTTAAGATTGATTGAAAAGCTGAGGGCCATTTGAGGGTTTTTCATAATCACTACAGCTATCATCACTTGATATTGAAAGATCAGCTGGAATCTCTTCGGTTTCATCGATTTCAGGCAAACTGGTGAAAACAGGCACAGGTAGATCCTCAGAGTGCGCAACAGGACGGATAGCAGAATCCAGGCTCGGATACTGCCAATTTGCTTTCTTGTGCTTGTTAAACCCGGTCATGTCATTGAGACAGAAGTAGCAGTCATCAAAATGATTGTTGGGCTCTCTCCACACCATTGGTACAGCAAACTTCAACTTCAGCTTACCATTGGTCCAACCGCGGAGACTTTCTACACAGGTTTTGCACACCATATGTGGGGCCCAAGACTTGTATTGGTCACCAAGTATCATATCGAAGTATGCTTTGTACGCCCTCTTGACAAAGTCTGTAATATTCCTCTTTTGTTGTGCCATCATATACTGTCCACAGATGTAACAAAATACATCCGGTTCATATCTGCAACATCTTCTAGAAGAACTCATTTTCTCTCTGGAACTCATTTTTAACTGTGGAATTAAAAAGAAAATTCTTAATTACTGTTTAATTTATACTGCAACTATATTTATGGAACATGTTATTAAGTAATTACAGTATATAATTATATAAAAATTCTCCCTATATAAATAATTATATAAAAATTCTCCCTGAAATACTTCAATATATACATAATCATTATAATGATTCAATAATATCAGTAAATTATTATTTACTGCTTCTATATTGAAGTATTTCAGGGAGAATTTTAGCAGTTTAGGCTTATTTGGGGCTATCAGTATCTTCTAAACTAGAGCCAATCTGGCAAAACCAATGTTATATTCGTAATCAGCGACCTTCAAAACCCCAGAAAACACTCCTAGATGGTCTGCCAAAGAAAAAAAAAATTTGTTGACCAGTGTTATCTAAACTCGAATGTAAATTAATATTAAGCTGACTTTACGAATTGATTATTATTAATTATTGGATTTTAATTAATTATAATGTGAAACTCTAATGATTCAAACTAGATAGATAACGATAAACTTCCACCCATTAATATGGGAGGGGAGATTATCATCAAAAGTGTTCTGAATTGTAAACTTAGCACCGGACTTACTACTGAATTGTAAACTTAGCACCGGACTTACTACTTATAAATATATAAATAAGTCACTTGTACCCATTCCCCTCCCCTTTTTTTTTAAATGGAGAGTAGATAATACAGTGGATGTGTTATCGGCAGCTCCAGTAACTCTCGCTTCTCCTATTTTGTCATTCAGTCCTCATTCAATGAGTGATTTTTCTGACAAAGGGTGAAGAAAAAGCTGCTTAAAGGTCGGTAGTACTTGGTGACCAGTACTCTGAGATGTCGGAAATTTTTCTGTCTCTGTCTGTCCTAATGACCATGTCACTAGTAAGGGTGCTGGACGTAAACGTTTTGTCTGGGCTGACGTTATCCGCCTGATAGTCAGGGACCCGAACCTTGGATTAACCACTAAGGAGGCTGTCCTATCAGCAGGCGCAAAGTACTGGGACTGCTGTATTGCCATTTGGTGAGTGGATCTGGACCATGCAGTACTCTGGTGGGGCCTCTCGATGCCATACTAGTGGGTAATTGTTACGGCTTTACCTTTTCGTGTGCTACAAAAAAAATTTCCTGTCTTTTTCTCTCTTACTTTCCCTCTTTGTACTGCTCTAACCAAGTATGCCGACCTATTTCACAAATCCCAAAACCTCAACATGAAATATCTCCAGAATAAAAACTCGATTAAACCTAGAACCCCATCTTCCAACGTAGACCCCTACTACCAGGTCTCCTTCTCCAACATCAGGGGTCTACGTTCCAACCTTCCAGAGGTTGAAACCCAATTACAGGAGACGAAACCGGACATATTATTTCTAAGTGAAACTGGAATAGGGCCGACCACTTCCCTAGATGAGTTCATAATTAACGGATACTCTAATTTAACAGCTAAATCTGACACTCAAGATCGCCATGGGCATAGAATATGTGCCTACATTAAGGATGGCTTCCCGTGTGGCAGGGATATCTCTAGAGAAGATCCTAAATTACCCTATATGTGCTTCAGGGTTGCACTTGCTAACACCACTGCATTTATATTTGCCCTCTATAGGCCCCACAACAGCGGAGTTACTATCTTTAAGAGCATATCTGAGAAAATAGACCACATACTGTCTTCACATCCCTCGGCTAACATCCACATCTGTGGTGACTTCAACGTCCATAACGTGGAATGGTTGACCCATTCCAATAAGACAGATGATGAGGGGATGTTTTGTCATGATTTTGCCATTGCTTATGACCTCACTCAGATTGTTCGCGAACCCACCCGTGTGCCCGATACACCCGGTCAATATGCAAGCCTCCTAGACCTTTTTCTCTCAACTTCCCCTGAGCTATGTTCATGTTCCGTTCATTCTCCTCTAGGATCCTCCGACCACTACGTCGTATCAGTTAACATAAAAACGAAATGTAAGAAGCCCCCAGACGTACCCCTACACCGTATCGTATACCGATACTCTATGGCTGACTGGGATAGCTTCCGTACATTCATATCTGATTTACCTCTGCACTCCATGTTTAAAAAGGAAGTATCCTCTATAGTATCAGATCTGACCGAATGGTTAATTGTAGGCATAGACCAATTCGTACCATCTAAAAAATTCCAACAAAAACCTAACAGCCAGCCATGGTTCTCCCCAGAATGTGCTGCTGCTATCGCGCACAGAAATTTCTTTTTCCATAGCTACCAACGTAATAGATGCACTGAGACTAAAGCTGTTTTCAGAACTGCCAGCAACCACTGTAAAAGAGTAATAAACAATGCAAGAGAGCTATATGCCCAGTCTGTTAAATCCAAGGTAGCTGATCAACGGCTTGGTTCCCACCAGATTTGGCAAATAACAAATAGGATCCTGAACATAAGTGTGCATTCTATCCCAACCATTATCAATGGACCAGAGGTCATCTCGTCAGCGTCAGACAAGGCCAAACTATTTGCAAAGAACTTTGCAGCTAATTCTACCCTATGCGACAAAGGCCATCAACTCCCCATATTTCCTCCCATAACGCAGAACAAGCTAGGTGACATAAAAATATCCGTGCAGGAGGTCGCCAAGCTAATCAAGAACCTAGATTCCAGTAAAGCAACTGGCCCTGATGGCATCCCAATTATAGTGTTAAAAAAGCTTCAACCAGAACTTGCTCCCATACTTACGAAACTATTTAAGCATTGCCTTAAGGAGAAGTGCTTTCCGACTCCCTGGAAGACCTCATCAGTTTGCCCTGTATTTAAGAATTCAGGTGATAAGTCATCTCCCTCTCAGTACAGACCAATAAGTCTCCTGTGTGTTATGAGTAAGTTGCTGGGATCCATATTAAATAGAGAAATAGTCAACCACCTCAGCAGGAATAACCTTCTTAGTGACACACAATATGGTTTCCGCTCTGCAAGATCTACCGCAGATGTGCTGACGGTTATATCCCACAGGATTAGTGAATCTCTTGACAAAGGCTTCCTTTCTAGGGCAATTGCTCTTGACATATCAAAGGCCTTCGACAAGGTATGGCATAAGGGTCTACTTCACAAGATTTCCAGCTACGGTATAACTGGAAATGTTTTCTCAATCATTAAATCATTTCTCTCCGATAGGCTCATAAGAGTAGTGGTAGATAGACAAAAATCGGAGGCCTGCAATATAAATGCTGGAGTCCCTCAGGGGTCAATCCTGGGCCCAACTCTCTTCCTGATCTACATCAATGACCTCCCTAAACACATACTTAAATCATTCGTTGACATCTATGCTGATGACACGACCATCTACGGCAACACTTCAAAGGCTATAAATGACAAAGTTCTCTCTGGTTCTCTCTCCTCTGATCTCGAGCGCATGGTTCAGTGGGGGAAGATGTGGCTGGTTACCTTTAATGCATCCAAAACTAAACTCCTATCCTTACATCATCAACGCTCTGATCCCCATCTGGCATCAATTGTGATGGATGGCTCTCGTCTGGGTGAGGCCCCATGTTTTGACAAGCTTGTGGGTTTGACCTTTACTCCTGATCTGAAGTGGAACGCGTACATCGTCTGTTGCCATGGTCGCTGGAAAGACGGTGGGATCCTTCTACCGCCCCAGAAGATATCTCACTACTGATGCAATATCTGGGCAGGAGCTGCTAAAAACAGCCTATCATGCCTTGACAGAGTATAAAATAGACTTTGTGGCTTAGTGGGGGATGCCCTTTTCTCTACCCTGCAACCTCTCTCCCACAGAAGAGATGTTGCGAGCCTATCCTTGTTTTATCGTTATTTCCGTGGCAGGTGCTCATCTGAACTTCAATCTCTGGTCCTCTCCTCGCCAATCTTTCACGAAAAACACCCGTCTAGCTGAATCCACTGTGAAAAATTTCCCCCACTCTATATCTGTGCCTAAAACAAAACGCGGATTCCATGAACAAAGCTTCTTTCTTAGAACTGCACGCCTGTGGAACTCTGTTCCGTCTGCTTGCTTCTCACCGGACTACAACTTGGATGTCTTCAAGTCCAATGTTAACAAATTCCTAATGAACCGCCCCCTTAAGTAAACTCTTCATCAACTCTCAACACTAACGTAATGTACTTGCAATAACCCTCATCTCTGAGTGGCTTCCGGGCCTTGATAAGTGGTGATCTCTGTGTAAAATATATATTGACCTCTGATTGACCTGTTCCTTTGTGTGCGTTCTATTTGACCTCTGATTGACCTCTTCCTTTGTGTGTGCTCTATTTAGTTTCTTGATCTGTTTTAAAACAAGGTTAGTGTATTGTTATGTTAGTTTATATATAAATATATATATATATATATGTGTACATACATATATGCACACACACACACACACACACACACACACATATATATATATATGTATATATACATACATATATGTGTGATCGTTTATGTATATGCATGTTTATTTAATTTATCTATTTGTTTATTTTCTATTATTTTTGTTAGTTTTAAAGCGATACAAAAATAATTTTAAGACTAACAAAAACAATAGAAAATAAAAAAATAAATAAATTAAATAAACATGAATATACATAAACGATCACACATATATATACGTATATATATATGCATATATGTATGTACACATATATATATATATTTATATATAAACTAACATAAAAACAAAAACACTAACCTATTTATTAATTTTCACACACATTTATTTTTTTCACGCATATTTATTTATTATTTTTCACGCATATTTATTTATTATTTTTTACGCATATTTATGTATTATTTTTCACGCATATTTATTTATTATTTTTACGCATATTTATGTATTATTTTTTATGCATATTTATTTATTATTTTTTACGCATATTTCTGTATTATTTTTCACGCATATTTATTTATGATTTTTCACGCATATTTATTTATTATTTTTTACAAATATTTCTGTATTATTTTTCACGCATATTTATTTATTATTTTTCACGCATATTTATTTATTATTTTTCACGCATATTTCTTAATTATTTTTCGCGCATATTTTTTAGTACTTTTAACGTATGTTAATTTATTATTCTTAACGCATATTTCTTTATCAATTTTTACGCATATTAATTGATTTTTAACGCATATTTATTTAATATTTTTCATGCATAATTTTTTATTACTTTTCACGCATATTTATTTATTATTTTTCACGCATATAAATTTATTTTTAACGCATATTTGTTTATTATTTTTCACGCATATTTATGACTTTGTGCGCATATTTATTTATTTTTTAGGAATATTAAGTTATTTTTTGGACGCATATTTATTTATTTATATTTTTAGCATATTTTTTATTATTTTTTACATATTTATTTATTATTTTTTACACATTTATTTATTATTTTTAAGCATATTTATTTATTATTTCATAAGCATATTTAATTATTATTTTTATAGGAATATTTATTTATTATTTTTTACGTATATTTTGTAATTATTTTACCAGACATATTAATATTAATATATTAATATAATTAGTATTAATATATTAATATTTTTCACGCATACATATTTATTATTTTTTACGTATATTTATTATTTTTACGCATATTAATTTATTATTTTTACGCATATTTATTTATTATTTTCACTCATATTTAATTATTATTTTTCTACGCATATTTATTTATTATTTTTTACGCATATGTATTTATTAGTTTTTACGCATATTTTTTTTAAATTTTAGTACGCATATGAATTTATTATTTTTTACGAATATTAATTGATTATTTATTACGCATATTTATTTATTTTTTTTCACGCATATTTATTTATTATATTTTACGCATATTAATTATTTTTAACGAATATTTATTTATCATTTTTTACGAATATTTATTAATTACTTTTCACGCATATTTATTTGTTATTTTTACGCATATTTATTGATTATTTTCATAACATATTTATTTATTATTTTTCACGCATATTTACTTACTTTTCACGCATGTTTATTTATTATTTCCATCGCAGAATTATTTATTACTTTTCAGGCACATTTATTTATTATTTTTTACGCATATTTATTTATTTTTTTACGCATATTTATTCATTATTTTTCACGCATATTTATTTATTATTTTTCAGGCATAATTATTCATTATTTTTCACGCATATTTATTTATTATTTTTTACAATTATTTATGCATTATTTTTCTACGCATAATTTTTATCATATTTCAACGCAAATTTATTCATTATATTTCAACGATATTTGTTTATTATTTTTCACAAATATGTATTTATTACTTTAAACGGATATTTATCTATTATTTTTTACAATTATTTATTTATTATTTTTCTACACATGTTTTTATTAGTTTTCAACGCATATGTATTTATTATTTTTCTACACATATGTTTTTATTAGTTTTCAACGCATATGTATTTATTATTTTTCTACGCATATATTATTTTTTACGCATATTTGTTTATTATTTTTTAGTATGTTTATTATTTTAGTACGCATAAATTTTATTATTTTTCTACTCATATTTATTTATTTTAACGCATATTAATTTATTATTTTTTACGCGTAATTATTTTTATTTTTCACGCATATTTATTTATTATTTTTCCACGCCTATTTATGTATTACTTGTCACGCTAATTTATCTATTATTCTTTACATATGTTTATTTTTTTACGCATGTTTACTTATTATTTTTCACGCGTATTTATTTATTATTTTCATGCATATTTATCATTTTGGTACGCATATATATATTTATTACTTCACGCATATCTATTTATTACTTTTCACGGATATTTTTTTATTACTTTTCACGAATATTTATTTATTATTTGTATGATTATCTATTTATTTTGTATGATTATCTATTTATTATTTTCTACGCATATTTTTTTTATTATTTTTCTATGCATATTTATTACTATTACACATATTTGTGTATTATTTTTAGCATATTATTTATGATTTTTACGCATATTTAATTATTATTTTTCTAGTCATACTTATCTATTTTTTACGCGTATTTATTTATTTATTTCGCATATTTATTTATAAGTTTTTACGCATATTTTCTTTATTTTAGTGCGCATATTTATTTATTATCATCCTAGCATATTTATTTATTTTATACGCATATTTATTTATTATGTTTTACGCATATTATTTATAATTTTTTAAATATAATTGTTTACGCTCATGTATTTATTATTTTTCTACGCATAATTACTTTTTTACGCATATTTTTTATTTTGGTACGTATATTAACTTATTATTATTTAACGCATATTTATTTTTTCATTTTGGTCCGCATATTAACTTATTATTATTTAACGCATATTTATTTTTTTATTTTTCTACGCATTTTTATTTATTAGCTTTTACGCATATTAATTTATTTCTTTTCAGACATATTTATTTAATATTTTAAGCATATGTATTTTTGTTTTTTCAAGCATATTTATTTATTATTATTTTGCACGCATATTAATTTTTAATTTTCTACCCATATTTATTCATTTATTTATTATTTTTCACGCTTATTTATTTACTATTTTTCACGCATATTTCTTAATTATTTTTCGCGCATATTTTTAGTACGTTTCACGTATGTTAGTTTATTATTTTTAACGCATATTTTTTTGTCATTTTTTACGCATATTAATTTATTTTTAACGCATATTTATTTATTATTTTTCATGGATAATTATTTATTACTTTTCACGCATATTTATTTAATATTTTAAGTATATTTATACATTATTTTTCACGCATTTTTATTTATTATTCTTCACGCATATTTGTTTTTTACGCATATTTAGTTATTATTTTTAACGCATATTTATTTATTATTTTTCATGCATATTTATTTATTATTTTTCACGAATATTTATTAATTTTTAACGCATATATATTTATTATATTTAACGCATATTTATGACTTTCTGCGCGTATTTATGTATTTTTTAGGGATATTTATTTATTATTTTTAACGCATATTAATTTATTTTTATTTTTTAACATATATTTATTATTTTTTACACATTTATTTATTATTTTTAAGCATATTTGTTTATTATTTTATAAGCATATTTAATTATTATTTTTCTAGGCATATTTATTTATTATTTTTTACGCATGTTTTGTAATTATTTTAGTAGGCATATTAATATAATATTTTTAACAAATACATATTTATTATTTTTTACGTATATTTATTATTTTTTACGCATACTAATTTATTATTTTTACGCATACTTATTTATTATTTTTCTTGCATATGTATTCATAATTTTTTCCCGCATAATCATTTATTATTTGGCACGCATATTTATTTATTATTTTGCACGCATATTAATTTATTATTTTTCACGCATATTTATTTACTATATTTATACGCATATTTATTATTTTTTTACACATATTTATTTATTATTTTTCACTCATATATATATATATATATGTTGTTACTTTCACGCATATTAATTTACTATTTTTCACTCATATTAATTTATTATATTTCACGCATATTTATTTATTATTTTTTACGAATATTTATTTATTACTTTTCACGCATATTTATATATTATTTTTCACGAATATTTATTTATTATTTTTTCACGAATATTTATTTATTATTTTTCACGCATATTTATTTATTATTTTTCACGAATATTTATTTATTATTTTTCACGCATATTTATTTATTATTTTTTACGAATATTTATTTATTATTTTTTCACGCATATTTATTTATTATTTTTCACGCATATTTATTTATTATTTTTAACGAATATTTATTTATTATTTTTCACGCATATTTATTTATTATTTTTCACGCATATTTATTTATTATTTTTCACGCATATTCATTTATTATTTTTCACGCATATTTATTTATTACTTTTCACGCATATTGATTTATTATTTTTCACGCATATTTATTTATTATTTTTCACGAATATTTATTTATTATTTTTCACGCATATTTATTTATTATTTTTCACGCATATTTATTTATTATTTTTCACGCATATTTATTTATTATTTTTCACGCATATTCATTTATTATTTTTCACGCATATTTATTTATTACTTTTCACGCATATTGATTTATTATTTTTCACGCATATTTATTTATTATTTTTCACGAATATTTATTTATTATTTTTCACGCATATTTATTTATTATTTTTCACGCATATTTATTTATTATTTTTCACGCATATTCATTTATTATTTTTCACGCATATTTATTTATTACTTTTCACGCATATTGATTTATTATTTTTCACGCATATTTATTTATTATTTTTCATGCATATTTATTTATTATTTTTCACGCATATTTATTTATTATTTTTTACGAATATTTATTTATTACTTTTCACGCATATTTATTTATTATTTTTCACGCATATTTATTTATTATTTTTCATGCATATTTATTTATTATTTTTTACGCATATTTATTTATTATTTTTTACGAATATTTATTTATTATTTTTCACGCATAATTATTTATTATTTTTCACGCATATTTATTTATTATTTTTCACGCATATTTATTTATCATTTTTCACGCATATTTATTTTTTCGCATATTTATTTATTATTTTTCTCGCATATGTATTTATTTTTTTCACGCATATTTATTTATTTTTTTTCACGCATATTTATTTTTTTACGCATATTAATTTTTTTTCTCGCATATGTATTTATTATTTTCCTCGCATATTTATTTATTATCTTTCACGCACATTTATTTTTTATTTTTCACGCATATTTATTTTTTTCACGCATATTCATACAATTGCTATTTTTCCTACACATATTTTTTATTTATTACTTTTCCTTTTCATATTTATGTATTCATGAGTTTTTCCTTAATGCAATAAATAATGCTCTACGTTTTTGTGTATTTACTTTTTTATATCGATTATTTTCAGCGATATAATTTTCGTTTCATATATAACTTTGGGAAATACCTGTCCCACGATGGGTAAAATACATTCGCCGAAGAGAAGATTTTACGCCAGTTTTCTACCTCCAATACAAAGATTCAAATCAACTCGCATTGCTACTAAAATGCCTAGAATTCTTTTTTTTTTCAATTTTTAATCTAAATTAATTGCAAGATTCTGATGATCGAAAATGTCTCAAATTTATGGCGTAATTATACAACCTCTTCAGAAATAAATGGAAATCAAGAGAAGTTTGCGTCGTTGGTGTATTCTATCATTAGTTATTGCGTAAGGAAATGTACACAGACACACACACACACAAACACATCCAAAGACGCGGTCACTTTTATAGATATACTAGCATTTCAGCCCGGAGTTGCCCGGGTATTTGGATATGTGTGTTGAGCAAAAAAATAAAAAAAGTGGTAGTGGAATGGCAGGCTCAAACCCGTACCGTGAAGGATGAAAAGAACGGGAGAAAAACATGACTTCTTTGTCGTTACGACCACCGCCAAACCGGAAGTGATGTAGGTTTTAATTAAGGCTAGAAAAGAGAAAAGAGAGGATGACTTTCAAAAATATCGGCAAAAAGCAGACCCTCCCCTGTGTAGAAAAGTGCTCAGTTGAAGGTGAAGATATTACTGTTTTTAGCCAATTTTTCGATATTTGTCGTCTGAAAGGTAAAACTTCCAAACGATCCTGATCTTGCAATAAATCCATCGCCTCTGTCGAAAGTTTTAGGTACACATGATGGTTGCAACGTCTTGTCAGATGAGTGCCACTCCCTCAGACACTGAAAGTTCATGAGCCCGAAAATGACATATAGTCCTGCCGACGAATTCAGGTGCTCAAGCAGACATGACACTAAAGACGGTCATTGGTATACATACATATATATACACGCACGACCACATACATATGTACACATATCACACACATATATACATGCATATATACACAATACACATTACGCACACATACATATGCATACACACACACATGCAAACATACACAAGACGGTATTCGTATACAGACATATAAATATATACATGCATACATACATACATACATACATGTCTATAAGCATACGCTCATATATACCCATATACATAGACAATGCATACTACGCAAACATACATATACATACCCACATGCATACATACACATATACATACATATACATCCACATACGCACACACATATACAAATACATACACACATATACTTACACATACACATACATATACGTGCACATATGCACATATATATACTACACTTACCTACATACGCATACATATATATGCATTCATACACATACACACATATATACACATATACACATACATATGCATACACACATGCATACATACACATATATGCATATACAAACATACATGCATACAAACATATATAAATGTATATACATACATCCACACGATGATTGCAACGTCTTGTCAGACGAGTACCACTCCCTCAGACATTTTAAATCCATGATTCCAAATGTCTGAGGGAGTATCTATACAAATATGATGTTACAGAGTCTTAGCTTTGTACGACAGCTAAGTCTCTCTCTCGGTTCAAAATGTTGACATCCAGCAACAAGCAAGAGCAAGATAACCAGCAACAAGTTAAACTGCAGACCAGCTTAATGCGGGTACTGGTCTTCCGCTTTATGGTTTTTTAAATTAGAGATTTGCTTCTCCTAGAAAGGTTGCCTTCACCACGGCTTACGGGAGCCCTCTCTACCCCAATACACACACACAAATATACACGGTGCAAGTTGGCCGTTGATCCAGAAAAGAGTTCATTCGCCCTACATACACACACAAACATATATACACACAGACACATATATATACATATACACATAGATATAAATACATATAAACACACATGTACATATATAAATATACACATATATATATATATATATATATATATATATATATAAATATACATACACATGTACATACATAAATACATATAATGATGGCAGATAAATTGTTACATGCATCCAGCATTTCAGGCGTACACACGTCACAGCTTTTTATCGCCACAGGACTTTTTTTATTCTTTTTTTTTAATAGACAAATGCCTAATGCTTTGTACGACAGCTAAATCTCTCTCTCTCGGTTCAAAATGTTGACATCCAGCAACAAGCAAGAGCAAGATAGCCAGCAACAAGTCAAACTGCAAACCAGCTTAATGCGGGTACTGTTCTCCTGCTTTTTTTTTTTTTAAATCAGAGATCCGCTTCTCCCAGAGGGGCTGCCCTCAACACGCCCCACGGGAGCCCTCTCCACCCCACACAGACATGGAAATGAACACATGCATACATACAGATGTATGCCAACATACATATGTATATTAACACACATGCAAACATACACACATAGTAGCACACAAATACGCATATACATACACATGCATATACATACCTACACATAATACACATGAAGGAACATTCCAAAAGTCTTAAATACTCAATGATCAGGATGATGATGATGGTGATGGGAACGATTAAAGGAGATTGACAACAAAAAAAAATGGCACGGATTTACATCTTGTTTTTTTTAGGTACACATACATACATACATATATTTATATATTGGTAACTAAAAATTTCCGACCCAAATCGATCCAAAAGCTTGCCCTATCTCTGAATACCATTTATGTAAAATTTCAAATGTTTAGACCAGAAAGTGTCTGAGTAATTTGGTAGAAACTGCAGAGGTCAAATTATTATGACCTCTTATCATTTATTGTTTGGGGCTCACATCAAGTTATTAAGTTAGATCCATGTCCAAGAAACCTATATCTAAAATTTCAAGTGTTTAAACTCAAAATTGTATGAGGAGTTTGGTAGAGTTCTCATAGGTAAAATCGTTGAACTTTGACCCCTTAATAGCAAAATTTCTGGCCGAAAACTAATTACACAGATTTCCCCACATCTCAGTACCCTGTATATACAAATTTCGAGTCTGTAGACTAAAAATTGACAAAGTTATTGCGTAGGGAAATGTACACAGACACACACACAGACACATTCACTTTTATAGATAGATAGATAGATAGATAGATAGATTAAACAAAAATATATACGTATACAAAAATATATATGGAAACAATTTTATGTTTACTGTAAGGTCTTTACGCAATTATTCAAGTATAAATCATGTAGAATATCTGCATAAATATAATTGCACGTAATAGTTACCTAAAGATGATCATCCCATATGAAAACCGAAAAAAACTAATAGGAAATTAATTAAAATGAATGTTTAAAAGAATATACAAATTAGCTAGATCTTTTGTTAGTGAATGCAATCCCACCACCCATATATAAGAAAATTGTAAAGCCAGGGTTCTGGTGGTCGTGTCCCTAACACGGCCACTAGTTCAGGCCGAGTAGATAGACCATTAGGTTCGGTCGGTGCTGCCCACCGTACCAGACCCGGTGCTGGCCCCCGCACCGGCACTGTAGAGGAGTTTGTCGCACTAGGCGGCGGCTCCTGGAATATTAATGACACTGCTGTCCCCGGTGGTGGTAGGTTTAGGCCAGCTGGGAGAGGTGATCCGGCTCGGTGGAATCGCCAGAGGAAGAGGGCTTTAACTGTTAGCCCTGCCGCCCATAAGAGGACTGAACTCCTAGGGTCGGGAATAAAACCATCAACCTCTGCCGATTTCTCCACTTTGAGAACCACCAACCTGGATCAGGCGTTTACGAGCGATGTGCCAGACGACCGGGAAGAGGCCATCAACATGCTCTCGCTGCTGAACTCTCAACTTAACCTCACGTTGGGAAACGATCTACGGTGCAGCAGCGATGAAAGAAGTCAGGATAAAAGTGAGACCAGACTGCCAGGACAAGCGAGGGCGAAGGAAGAAGGGGGGTCTCGGACAGACACCAAGAGTGGGGCAGTGGGTACCACAGCCATGAAGAAGCCGGCACCTGTCACTAAGCCATCGTCCCCAAAGGAGAAAACAGCGGAGTGGCCAGCATTGCAAAGGAGTTCGCAGGCGCTGGATTCTTCCGGCTCAACTATTCCCCCTGGTCAGAGGACCCCTCCATCCCCCGAGTCGCCGGAGATATTAACACCACAGACAGCCTCGGCAGCAGTAAAGGAATGGGGCCCCAGTCTCAACTCAACCCCGAAGATTACTGTCGGTTATTCGACTCCAAATACAAGGATTTGTCTGATGGTAATGTCAAAGCGGAGCCAGGAGCTGTGGAAAGACTATCGAAAAGGATAGTATCGCTAGTCTCCATAGACTCCAAAAAGAGAGCCTTGACCGGGGTGTCCAAAGGCAGCATGGCAGAAATTCTGGGGGAACTCAACATCCCCCCAACCTACATCTGTCATAGCAGGTATGTGATGTGGGATCTGCTGCTGCCAGGAGAAGAAGACGCCGTCAAAATATTCAGGTCGGAGCTAAGGTGGAAACACCTCCGCCTTAAACCGGAGTATTTAAGCAAGACACGGACCAATGTGTCAATCTTGGGCGTCCCCTGCTTTCTTGGCTCTGAGCAATTAGGGGCATTTATGAGCCAGTATGGGGACGTTAAATCCATACTTCCTGTCCGTGGTTCCCGTAACCTTGTGGTAGGGGACTACAATCTGAAAATGCGCCTAGACAAAGAAGGGTTACAAAAAATACCCCCCATGTTCAGATGCGACATATGGTCGATGAGTATTATAGTAGAAGGTCGCAGGCCCCACTGCTGGAATTGTTAATAGCAGGGCCATATGGCACGGGAATACCCCAAAAGAAACCCGCAGCCTGTGGTAGTAGCTTGTACACCGTCGGCAGTGGTACCAGCAGCCCCTGAGAAGCCAGCCGGAGGGGCATGGAAAAAACAACTCCAACGCCTTCAACAACATCAGCCGGCTGGACCAAGGTGGTTAGAAAGAATGGGAGAACCACAAAGACCCCCTCCACAAGAGAGCAGGCCCCCGAGGTACAAGGTCGGCCAGTTCCCATAGGGTCGTCTACGAATTCTTCCACCAACGTCACCACTAAAGAAGTTGCCAGCGGCCAGAAAAGAAATCGTCTGGTCTCCTCATCCGACTCAGAAGGGGAGCAAGATAAAGAACAGGCTACTGTGGTAGAGTACCAAGTGCCGAAAAAGGAGAATAAAAAGAAGGCAAGGAAGAAAAGGAGGCTGGGTCCCGTTCTCCGTCCCCTATGAACATAGAGAATACTGTCTCTACGGTTCAGCCACCCAAAACCCCAACCTAAATCCCTTCGGCTGAACCAAAATCCCCACCCCTTTTGGATACCTCTCCAACCGGTGCCCGATCATTGTCCCGAGAAAAGCCAGTGACACAAACCAACAGCGGCAGAAGAGCTGCCTCAGAATCTCCTGTAAGGAGAGAAAAGACAATAAGGCTCCCCTACCTTCCTGGAGACCGGATATGTGATGTAGACTTCCTTCACGCGGACACTTACATAACACAGCATCATAGGGGTCTAATTAAGCCGCTGAGGGAAATGAAGAACATCGATGGGAAGAGAGTTACAAACCCCCAAAACTTCCCAGACGCCTCCTTATTCATGACCTTTGTGCATCAAACAAGAACAGGACGCACGAAGGCCATCTGGAATATGATCAAAGAAGCAAAGGGGGCGATTCCGAATTTTAAGTTGATGGAAGAGGGGCACGATTCCCTCAATCAGCTGGCATCCAAGTGCGAAGGGAGGGTGCCTGTTTACCTCCACCCTTGTTTTTATAGGGCCCTTAAATTAACGTTTCCGTTGGATGTCGGACGTATTGCACGAGATGGACGAGTAATGTTCAAGTTGCTTTCGGGCAACCTCGTCCAATCTTGTGGCACCCTTCTAAGCAAAGACTTTAGGCCGGTGGTTGCGGATATCTAGGCACAATGGCCACGTCCTTGAGCTTGTGTAGTTTGAACGTTAGGGGCATGAGGTGCCGAAGCAAAGCCGCTAGGGTACTGAGGGACCTCATGTCCATGAACATAGATGTGGCTACGTCACAGGAGACTCACTACAATTGCATTGACGATCATCGGGTGCTGTAGGAGCATTATAATGTTTTTTCAGCATACAGTGATAGTCAAAATAGGAGGGTTTATTTGTTAGTTAGGTGCACTCTTTCTGCAACGGTTAGCATTGTTCATGTGGATACTGATGGTAGACTGATCGTGGCGGATGTTGCCGTGGCGGATGTTGCCGTGGCAAATAGAGCGTTTCGAGTCGTCCAATTGCGTACGGGAGTGAGTTTCCTTTTTCCTGTGGTTGGAGGTGTCCCTCAGTGGTTCGGAACGGGTAGTTCTAGTGGGTGATTGGACTGCCATCCTTGATCTCAGGGTAGATAAAGTGGGCGGGACTAGAGGGACGGATGGGTGTTAAACCAGTCTGTCAAACCTGATGGCTAGATGCGATCTGGTAGACAGGTATTAGGTGGATCATCCGGGGTGGTAGATGTGACCGTGGCTCTCTAGCAGGCCTTCCGTTTCAAGTACTTATTTAGATCGGTTGTTAGTTAAAAGAGGCGATATAGAATACATATTTTGTCCCACGCTCCACTGGTTAGGCCACTCTGACCACAGACTACTTGTGGCCAGACTAGATCTAGATAGGAATACCTAGTTAGCCGGGTACTGGAAGTTAAATACCTCCTTACTGGAGATAGATGACTTCCGGGAAAAGCTAACTGAACACATCAAGAAGGGATTAGTGGGGGCGGTTACCGGGAGTAGGTGGTGGGTAAACGCCAAATCTAGTATTAGAGACTTCTGTCAAATATGGCCAACGCCTCACCCTTGATAGGGCCAAGGCAGAGAAGCGTCTAGAGGATAGACTATCCTGGGCGGTGGCAGGGGGGGATTCCCTAGAAATAGGCCTAGCTAAGGCGGACCTGAGTCGTTTGACTAGCGAGTGATATCAGGGCTAGGTAGTTAGGGCTGGAATTAAAAAGATGCCCAACGAAGCTGTGAATGTGAACAAATCAGAACGAGTCTATTTGCTCGGGCGTAAATCGGATAGGTACATTCATAAGATTCAGAGCCCGGAAGGAGACTCCTTAGTGTCGGCTCGGGAGATTTGCGAGCGGTTTCGAGTGCACTTTGAAGATCGTTTCGCACAGCTGTCCAGACTCCGCGTCCAGGAGTTTGGCAACTATTTGGCTGGCTTGCCCCGCCTGGAGGCGGCCCGAGAGGCTAGTTGTGATGGTCGGGTTACAAAGTGTGAGGTCGTTGCTGCTATGAAGCAGGTCGCCTATAATAGATCACCAGGACTCGATGGACTACCCTACGAGCTGTTCTTGAGGTTGTCGCACAGTTTTGTTTCTGATTCTGATGGGTGTGTTTAACCACTGGTTTAACGCGGGATCTATTCCGAGTCAGGTTACCAAAGGTGTGGTCACACTTCTGAAGAAGAAGGACACACATGTTGGGGGGTTGGATGATTTTAGGTTCACAACATTGTTGAATACGGATTTGAAAATACTAGCTCGAGTTCTGGCGAATCATTTGCAGGTTGTTATCACTGACTTGATCGAACCGGATCAGAACTATGCTGTGAAGGGGAGATCAATTCAAAACAATTTGCATTTGATTCGTACAGTACTAGAAAATCTAGAAGATGACACCAAAGCCGCGCTGATCAATTTAGATCAGTCCAAGGCGTTTGATAGGGTTGATCATCGTTTCCTAATGGCTGTTTTAGAGACCGCCGGCTTTGGGTCCGGCTTCTGCAGATGGATCTCCATTTTGTATGCTTGGCCAACAGCAGTTGCACAGGTAAACGGGCTGCAGTTGGTGCCGTTCGTGGTTTCTCGGTCAGTGTGGCAGGGTTGTTGGCTGTCGCACATGTTATATGTCCTCACGTTGGAACCATTCCTTAGGAACGTGAAGTCCAGAGTCGCTGAACCGGCCCTGTGCGGCATTGCTTCCCTGGTGGTGCGTGAGCCAGGGTTTCCACGTTTTCCGATGATGTCACCGTATTTGTTTCGGGCGTCATTGATATTATTACAGTGATTAAGGCTCTCAAGTGTTATGAAAAAGTTACAGGGTCCGTAGTCAATCTCAGCAAATCCGTTGGCCTGAGGTTGGCCGCTTGGCGGGGATTGAATGCTCTGTCTAGCGCATTTGTCTGGACGGATGGCCCGGTCCAGATCCTTGGTGTTTGGTTTGGACCCAGTCTTTGTCTAGATAAGAATTGGTCGGAGGTAGAGACCAAGGTCGAAGCGTCTGTGAGGGTTTGCTTTGAAGGGGATTGTCCCTTAAAGGCAGAGCAGAGGCATGTGCTACTTACGTGTTTCCGCTGATCCTTTACCGGCTGACTGTACTTCCTCTGCCTACGGTCTGTATGGCGGCCTTAACGCGTGCGCTCTTTTCACTGTTGTGGAATGAGCGATGACCGCTTGTTCGTAGACAGGTCTGCACTCAACGTCTTGTAGATGGGGGCCTGGGGATGCCTGACATTGCTAGTCATAAAAATGCCGAAAGGTTGGCTTTCCTAGGTAGAACTCTGATGGAGTATTCTGATTGGGGTCCCACGGTTGGTTTAGCATTTCCCGACTTCATCCCCAATCACTAAATTGAATGCCTGAGAAAACCAAGAGGGCAATCACAATTCCTCAATGAATGCCGAAATGCGCTTAGAGCGATGCCAGGGTCCCTTGACCTGGCACAGCCTAGAAGGGCATTGTATTGGGGTTTAGTGGTGGGGACCGCTTTGGACCGGCTTGGGGAGCTCATGCAGCTGTCGGAGGGGGAGGTCCGCTTTCTATGGTATTGGGTGCCAGGCCAGGGATATCTTAACAATTCCGAATTTTCCCTGACCTGGCGATTGGTTAGAAACGCTCTACCCCTCAATGACATACTGTTCAGAATTGGTAGGGTATTTAGCCCTGTTTGTCCACAGTGCAAAGAAGATAGCTTAGAAACTGTAGAGCATGCATTTTTAACCTGTTCCAAGCTCCGTGAATTCTGGGGGTATATCGGCGAGGTCACAGCTTGCATTGTCCCCGATCAGGTGACAATCCCGGATTTAGCATCCGTAGTCTACAGCACAGATCCCTTGTGGCCTAGGGAGGAACGAATGGTGTTCCTAGCGACCTTGGCCATAGCTAGACTAGTAGTGTGGGTTTCACGCATAGAGATAGGGCATCGGGGGAAACCGCCTTCTCATCGGAATCTGATTTTGTATTTTAAACACCAACCTAAAATCAAAATCAGATGCGATAGAAAGAGGTTATCTCGCTCACAGTTTAGTAAGAGGTGGATTCACACTGCTAGTTTATGTGCATTCGTACGACACAGGCATGAGTACGTGTTCCTTGCATAGGCATGGCACACGCCGACCGACCGAAAAAGCAATCCCCAGACCAGATCAAGACTATCCCGTAGTGGATCAGTCCCTTAGCTAGTTGGTGTAAATGAGCTCCATGTCCCCAATCTGTATTTTAGGTGTTAGAATACCTCCAAAGAAGCCCAGTCCTGATCAATTTATTTTAGTCCAAACCCGTCCCAATGGTATTTTTTGTGGAGGTCACCGAATATCCCCTTCCCCACCCCTTTATTTTGTCCGTAGTTGTGCTCATTCCCTCTTAGGAAGTGCTCCCTTGTTTTCGGCTGATACCGGAAAACAGGAAGCATTTCAAAATTAAATAGGTAAGGGCGGGTTCTTATTAACACATTCATCGCTTAACGTTTTATTTGGTTCATTTATTTTTTATTACTTTTATTTTTCTTTATTTTGGGGTGTTTTAAGGTGTTCATTACCCCCGCCCATCACCTGCATATATCATACGCATCACAATTTCATCCTTCATATATCATACGCATCACCTTCATTGTAAATAAAATCATTATAAAGAAAAAAAAAAGTCATTGTAAATATTGCTCATGTCATCTGGGGCTTTTAAGGAGATCCAATCCCTAGAGTGAATGCGGTATTGTGGTGACTGCAACTAGTTATAGGGAATAGACCAAGTGGACGACCCCTGACCCCCATTCTCCCCCCCCACTTTTTGGCCTCATGCCACATTTAAAAAGAATCATTTACATATTTTATATAATTTTCATTCAAAATCTGTGATTTTTCTTCTTGAATTAATATTTGAATAAATAGAAAAGAGGATTTTTAATATGAATATCAATATACACAAAAGAAAAACGAATTTATTGTATGGATGGATTTTTTAAAATCATTTTCATGTTTTATTGTTAATTACTTCTCTAATTTTAAAATGTTTGTGGACACTTTGTAATTTTCATCCTGTTTTTCTTAAGTCTGTGTCTATCATTTAACGAGAAGCGGATTTTTTTGATAACTCGACATTGTGATTTGGAGCACCTAGTTCATATTCATTTCTTCCACGTGTTTTTTGGTAACAATTTCATTTATTTTGATCATTAACATGACTATTTATATTTTCGTGATTATCTTCTAATATGTTCTGACCTTCAGATGCATCTTTGCGAACACTGGGAATGGCATCTGGCAGTGTTACTGACTGCAGTGCTCAATACATAGATAGATGAGAGTATATTTAATTATCTACAGATGAACTGTTCCGCTGTATCCCAGCTCGCCAGGAGACTTCTTCATACTGAGTTTGAAATCTAGTCATTTTTCCACAGTCGGTTCCATTTATAATCTATATTCGAAATAGAGATAGATAAAAAGATATATATATATATATATATATATATATATATATATATATATATATATAGATAGATAGATAGATAGATAAGTGGATATATTTTAATGCGTATGTGCGAACTTCTTGGTTTTGCAAATATAATGAGAGCGTGAAAACTAGAGAGAGAGAGAGAGAGAGAGGGGGAGAGAGAGAGAGAGAGAGAGAGAGAGAGAGAGAGAGAGAAAGTGAAACTGAGAAAGCGGGTTAGGTAACGTCATTTTTCCACTCCTGCTAAATGAGAGAGTTGGTCAAAATCGATAGCTGTTCAATCGGCATTGCGAAACTCGTATTGATATATTACAGGAAGGTGAAGTAAGGGGAGGGTGTGTGTGTGTGTGTGTGTGTGTGTGTGTGTGTGTGTGTGTGTAAAGTGGATGTTATGTGGTCGAACCGGTAAAGACAAATTCGCGTGATTTGAGAGAACGAACCAGAATTCGGCTACAGCGTTAAAACGAAAACCTTGTCGGTAGCGGGAAGGCTGCACTGTTAAATGCGAATCAAATGAATGAAGTATAGGTTGTTTACAGTTACATTCAATTTAGCTGAAATTTACGGTTTTTGAAAAAAATGACAAGTGCGGACTTTCTTTTTGACGCCACTTATATATTAATTTATATGTATTATTAATTTAAAAAGATCACCATTTATGTATGAGATCTGGGAAAATAGGAAATGGGCTTGAAAAGTAAAACTTGTTTCAATAGTAGGTTCCGAGATATATCATGAAGGAGCATGGCAAATTAAATTATAAATTGTTCTTAAAGAACGTATTGGAATCCAGAAAATAGGGAAAACAGTAAAAATTCAGTATATATAAAATATATTCTGCTTATATATTTATATATGTGCCAAAATATTCTGCTTATATATATGCATATCTATCTATTTATCTCTCTCTCTCTCTCTCTCTCTCTCTCTCTCTCTATATATATATATATATATATATATATATATATATACTGTAAAAGCAAAATCAAGACTTCAAAAAAGGTGTTGATGGCAACAAAAAGTGTATTTCATTTTACGTTACAATTTTTTTCCATGTCCAGTCGACAATTTCAAACATTATATCGTTTGAAAATTGTCAAAAACCAAAAATTCTTCAGACTTTATGAATAACAACACTTTTGACAATAGAGCATTTTTGAAGAGAAAGAAAAAAAGAAAGAAAAAGGAAAAAATTCCCTTAACGGAAAAAGCATGTGAGAAACATTTACCTTTGCGGTAGCTACGGAAAACCCATTTAAATATTAATATATCGCCTAATTTTCGTATCCTTATTTAAGAACAGAGTCATTAGAAGTTTCCACAGAAAACCCTAAGCAATTTAAAAAAAAAATTTTATATATCCCATTCGCTGATTTCCTAAATTAGATCTCGCTGTTTCTTTATTTCCTAATAATTAATTTTTTTATAAAAGAATTTTTAATTTTTATTTCTATATTTATAGTATGGCCGTAACAACCTTGCAATAACGTTACGATTAATTTTAGTTTCGTATTAATGGCATTTTCCGATTATAAATCTACGATAATTTGTGGTAGAAAATGGCTAATTAATGAAGAGATGAGTCCAATTTTTATTCGAAACTCGAATAGTTCTGTCTCCTTTTAAATTTGTGGAAAATATCTGATTAAGTCTTAACTGAAGTTGTAAGTGAAAATAAGTATATATATATATATATATATATATATATATATATATATATATATATATATATATTATTCATCTGTCAGTTTAAGTCTCTTTCTCTCTCTTTCTATTTATATATATATATATATATACATATACATATATATATATATATGTGTGTGTGTGTGTGTGTGTGTGTGTGTGTGTGTGTGTGTGTGTGTGTGTGTGGTATATTATACTAGTTACAAATTGGATTGACAGATATCAAGGTTTCGAATCTGGAAATTGCTGGGTTCCCTCCGTCTAGAAACACTGATGCCGTTGCACAAAACTTTTATATTAGTGCAATGGATGAACGTTGCTCTTCCAGGAAAACACTTTTTACTGTATTTCATCGAGCACTGATCACATTGGAGCTAACCAATACGAAGATTTGACTAAGACTGAGATCTTTCACTTGTTTAATATGGAGGAGAATATGCGATATATCTTATTGTTTTTCCAGAAATAGAAGAATGAAATGTAAACTTTAAGCATTGTGTATGGCCCAATTAATCCTTTGGTTACGAAACAAGTTCTCTGAGGAAATACAATCTTTCAAGATAGTAACGAACCAATTCATATGATTTTCGTTGTTAATGAATAAAACGAAGAACTTTTTGTGAAATGAATCATTATATAAGCCATTTTAGTTATTATAGAATATTTATGGTGCATTTATATTTTATATATTATGTTTCTGTTAGAAAACATAAAAAATGTCGATTTTCCTAACCATCATTATCAGAAAAAACTCATTAGATAGATGAACATTTATTTGGAAAGAAGTCGAGGCTATATCTCAAAGAATTGAATTTGTTCGAACATGCTTTTCTTCACGTATACACACCCACACGTACGCACGCACATACGCACACACACACACACGCACGCATATACACATCCTCATACACACACTCACATTCATGCGCATACACACACGCGCTAACGTGCACACATACACACCCGAGCTGTGACGTCACTTCCTTTAAAGTGAAAGCCAGACATGCGCAGTCAGAACACTAACTCCAGTATAAGTCAACAAAACCTCTCAACTTCCCTTTTTCGTCCGGACCAGCGTTCGACCGGTTGAGTCGACGAACCGACCGCACGCCCTTTCTACTGTAATGTGGGGGCAAGCGCACGTACACTTTATACACTTATCTCTCCATGAACTGGATTGACTTTCTCACTTTATCTCTCCTTCGTTTTGGTCCATCAACACAGACATGTGCGCGACTCTCTACTGAGTTTAACTCTCTCTTTCTACAGGCCGGCTTGCCACTTCGCGTTTCTCTATTGCATTCCCCTTTCTTTCCACGCGCGTAGTCGTCAACGGCCGAATGAACACGTGTACACCCAATACTTTCATTTCTCAACAGAAAATAAACGACATGTTTATTTTATTCCATCATTTCATTTTTTGTTCCTCTACTCCATTTCCTTTTCTTGCCACGCGCAACAGTGAAATGGTGACCCCTTTATTTAAAATGAAATGAATGGGAGTGAACGAAACACGCGGTATAAGCTAAACCCTTCCACACAAATTCACAGCACGCACGAAAAATAATTTTTCTCTCACAAACAAGCAAACTTGTCGACCACGAGGAGGAATAATTTCAAACTGCGCACACGAAATTGAAATATAAAAATTTCAAAACAAAATGGAACTTCAACAGATGGACTTCTACAACGAAACCATGCCATTTAAATTTCGGCAACGTGACCGAAACCGAGACGAGGAATTAGCAGAATTAAATCCCGCGGTTGAAAAGCTTTCGAAGCAGCTAGCCGACGCACTTCAAACGCGTCAACATTCTCACAGAAACTACGACGACACGCGGTGAAGTTACAAACGAAGAAGTTCAAGCAGGAACCGGTCCACGCCGAATCTCTTGTGGTAGAAACAAACATCTTGTTTATCTCGTGACGATAAACAAGATGTTTGTTTCTACCACAAGAGATTCGGCGTCGACACGAGAAGATGCACTGCACCTTGCGCGTTCAAAAAACCGGCACAGGGAAACGAACCTTCCAGCCAGTAACGACGAGTACTGTAGCTGGAGCACAAAAAGAAGGTCGTCTGTTTTATATCCGTGACAAAATTCACGGATATAGCTTTTTAATAGACACCGGAGCGGAAATCAGCGTCATACCGACACCGTATGGCCACCCAACAGGGACCCAATTTTTCAAGTTACAAGCCGCCAACGGTACAAAAATACCCACTTTTGGCGAAAAAAACCTTAAATTGTAACCTTGGAATGCGGAGGAATTTTTTCTGGAATTTCACCATAGACAGCGTGACCACTCCAATTTTGGGGGCAGACTTTTTAGCCCATTTCAACCTGACTGTCGACATGACTCATCACACATTGACAGACAATGAGACAAAGATTTCAGTGAGAGGAACTACCTCGAAATTTTTAACCACCGGAATCAGCACTGCCTTACCCGAAGATTTACACGTCCGCCGGTTACTCCAAAAATTTCCTCAACTTTCCCAGCCGTTTAAAAACACGGATCCCATCAAACACAGCGCTAAGCACTATATTAAGACAACAAGACCGCCCGTCTATTCAACCCCCAGACGCTTGAAACCGGATAAATACAAATTGACAAAATCTGAGTTTCAAAACCTACTCCACATGACCCTCGAAAAGTGCTTGGTCATCACCACTCCACATGGTACAGAAAGCTGACAACACCACATGGTGCCCGTGCGGAGATTTTAGACGCTTAAACGCGAAAACTGTTCCAGATAGATATCCTATTCCCCATATTCATGACTTCGCCAATGGACTCCAAGACGCCACAATTTTCTCCAAACTGGACCTCGTTAAGACATATTTCCAAATTCCAGTCGTGGAAGAAGACATTCATAAAAGCGCACTAACCACACCATTTGGCCTTTACGAGTTCCTAAGGATGCCTTTCGGGCTGAGAAACGCCTGTCAAACTTTCCAGCGTTTGATTGACGAAGTTTTCAGAGGTCTGCCGTTCATATTCGCTTCTGTAGACGACGTTTTAATCGTCAGCAGAAACCTCTAAGGACATCGGCTACACCTGGAACAAACTTTTGAAAGACTGTCGCATTTCGGTCTTAAACTAAACACTGATAAATGTGTTTTTTGGCCACCAGGAAGTTAAATTTCTCGGTCATTTAATTGACAAGGATGCCTGAAAAAGTAAGTGCTATTTCAAATTTCCCTCTACCGACATCTATCAGACAAGTACGCCGTTTTTTAGGCATAATTAACTATTACCGACGTTTTTTGCTAACTGTTCCACGTTACTCGCACCTTTAACGAACTTGTTAAAAAATGAACACAAAAACCAACAGTTAGTTTTGGAAGGACCAGCACTACAGGCCTTCGAACAATCGAAAACTGCTTTGGCAAACTTCACCAAACTTACATATATCCAAGATAACGATACAACGGAACTCACACTCACGACGGACGCATCGGAAATAGCAGTAAGAGCTGTCATTCACCAAATTTCTGACAACAAAATGCCCCCTATTTCATTCTTCTCTGCCAAGTTAAACAAAGCGCAGACTAAATATAGCACTTTCTCGAGAGAGTTACTTGCAATTTACCTTGCAATTAAGCACTTTAAACATCTCCTCGAGGGCAGAAAATTTTCCATTTATACGGATCATAAACCTCTAACATTTGCTCTACACACATGTTGACAAATATGGTCCACGAGAAATTCGACACCTGGACTTTATAGCCCAATATTCTACCAATATACGGTACGTAAAAGGACAAGAAAACGTTGTAGCTGACGCTTTTTCTCGCGCAACAATTGCTTCTGTAAATTCCACTCCACTAAGTATGGAATTAATATCACAAGAGCAATTAACCGATACTACGTTCCCAGCTATAATGGACAAAACTTCACTGAAGCTGAAAGAAATGCCGATACCATTCGGAACAACAAATTTCTATTGCGATGTTTCACAAAAAGACCCTCGCTCTTATATTTCACCCAGCCTCAGACGACAAGTTTTCCAGCACTTTCACAATTTGCCCTACCCAGAAAAACGTGCCACCGTGAAATTAATAGCGGAACGTTTTGTTTGGCCAAATATGAATACGGACATCAGTAGTTGTACCAAAACTTGCATTCCTTGCGAAAAAAACAAAATTCACAGGCCCACAAAATCACCTTCAGGAACTTTCAGTGTACCAGACGCTAGGTTTACAAGAGCAATCGACTTGGTTGGACCCTTGCCAACTTCAAAAGGACAAACCCACATCCTTACTATAGTCGATAGATTCGGCAGATGGCCAACAGCAATACTAGAGAAAGACATATCAGCCGCAACAATAGCCACAGCGATTTTAAAAGACTGGATAGCAATTTTCGGAGTGCCCTCCGTAATCACAACGGACAGGGGCTCAGAGTTCCAATCAACTCTTTTAACTGAATTCAACCATTTGTTGGGAACAAAACACATTAAAACTACTGCCTATCATCCTTGCACAAATGGTATGGTGGAAGGATTGCATAGACAATTAAAAGCATCTTTGGCTATGAACGAAAACAAATTGGACTGGTCAGACAACTTGCCACTCATTCTCCTAGCAATGGTTTCCGCTCTGCAAGATCTACCGCAGATGTACTGACGGTTATATCCAACAGGATTAGTGAATCTCTTGACAAAGGCTTCCTTTTTAGGGCAATTGTTCTTGATATATCAAAGGCCTTCGACAAAGTATAGCATAGGGGTCTACTTCACAAGATTTCCAGCTGCGGTATAACTGGAAATGTTTTCTCAATCATTAAATCATTTCTCTCCGATAGGCTCATAAGAGTAGTGGTAGATGGACAAAAATCGGAGGCCTGCAATATAAATGCTGGAGTCCCTCAGGGGTCAATCCTGGGCCCAACTCTCTTTCTGATCTACATCAATGACCTCCCTAAGCACATACTTAAATCATTCGTTGACATCTATGCTGATGACACGACCATCTACGGCAACACTTCAAAGGCTATAAATGACAAAGTTCTCTCTGGTTCTCTCTCCTCTGATCTCGAGCGCGTGGTTCAGCGGGGGAAGATGTGGCTGGTTACCTTTAATGCATCCAAAACCAAACTCCTATCGTTACATCATCAACGCTCTGATCCCCAGCTGGCATCAATTGTGATGGATGGCTCTCGTCTGGGTGAGGCCCCGTGTTTTGACAAGCTTGTGGGTTTGACCTTTACTCCTGATCTGAAATGGAACGCGTACATCAAGTCTGTTTCCAAGGTCGCTGGAAAGATGGTGGGATCCTTCTACCGCTCCAGAAGATATCTCACTACTGATGCAATTCTCTATCTATATAAAAGCCAAGTACGTCCAAGGATGGAATACTGTTGCCATATCTGGGCAGGAGCGGCCAAAAACAGCCTATCATGCCTTGACAGAGTACAAAATAGACTTCATGGCTTAGTGGGGGATGCCCTTTTCTCTACCCTGCAACCTCTCTCCCACAGAAGATACGTTGCGAGCCTATCCTTGTTTTATCGTTATTTTCATGGCAGGTGCTCGTCTGAACTCCAATCTCTTGTGCACCCTCGCCAATTTTTCACGAAAAACACCCGTCTAGCTGAATCCACTGTGAAAAATTTCCCCCACTCTTTATCTGTGCCTAAATCAAAACGCGCATTCCATGAACAAAGCTTCTTACTTAGAACTGCACGCCTGTGGAACTCTGTTCTGTCTGCCTGCTTCCCACCGGACTACAAGTTGGATGTCTTCAAGTCCAATGTTAACAAATTCCTAATGAACCGCCCCCTTAAGTAAACACTTCATCAAATCTCCACACTAACGTAATGTACTTGCAATAACCCTTATCCCTGAGTGGCTTCCGGCCTTGATAAGTGGTGATCACTGTGTAAAAAAAAAAAAAATAAATAATTCGCAACACTGCGAAGGAACAACTGAAGGGGGAGTTTTATTATTAATATATTTTATTATTAATATATTTTATTATTAATATATTTTATTATTAATTCGATCCTGCGTAGGCATTTTGGGGAGTTTTTCATTTCATTAATTAAGCACTCGATACTTTTCAGTTCAAATACTTTTTCTTTTCTTGTTTCGTTTTTACTTTTTTTGAAAATCTACCACCCAACGAACAACAGAAACTATACGTAAACGAAGTGTTATCACTTTTACAATTTTCTTCGGACATATCTTTCGAATAAATTCAGTCGAAAATCAACAAAACAAACTGAAACGTACCTAATTTTTTGTTTTACAATTTTTTGTTTTCAGAAGGGACGAGCATTTTTAGACGTTGTAGAACTTACTGCATGTGTTAGACTATAGAGAATAAACACAAGGTTATAGGTTCACTGCCCTAAATTATGAGAGAACGCTAATTACAAAAGACGTCACAGAACTTCCTAATACTTTTGGAATACTCCTGCGGCACACACACAATAAATAAACAACGCATTTTAATGAAAACAGGACAAGAGATTCCGTCTAGTAATCTTTTATTCAATTAAAAATCTTACTACTCGCCTACTTTACAATCGAAAATGTACAGTTTTTATAGCTTGGATTATCAAGTAGGAGATAATCCATATTCACAATATTCTCCCGTCCCCCCCCCCTCCCGATTTCTCACTGATAGGGAAGAAAGTCCCTCTGCAGTCCATGATTCGAGATTGGAGTACTCAAACAGGGAGGCTCCTCAGTGCAAGCCTGTCTGTGACCTCTAAAAACCTCGCTCCAAATGTTTTCTTCTCAGAGGAGAAGGTTGTTCCGCGTCAGAATTAGTTTCTGGATGAACACGTTTTTTCGAAATGTTAGTCATTCATCTGTTAGGGATTCAGGTGTTGACCCATCCGAAATGTCTGACGGAGCTCCAACGGAGACAGTGTCTAGATTACGTGTCAGGAACAATTTCAGTGCCATGATCTTCCGGAGGGACTTAACTATCAGGTGGAGTTGATCTGTCCTCAGGGGCTGTCCATGGTCCTGGTACGTATCCAACAGGTACTAGTTTTCTGAGAGACACATTAGACTCGCTACCATATGTATGTTGTACTAGAGCATACTGGGGGTTCGAATCTATGAGCTCTACCTCGTCCACCAAGGGATTGTTCTTAGTGCATGTCGTATCAAAAACACAGTATCGGGTCGAGAGAGCCAAGACGGGAGCGAAGCTCCTGCCGAACTCCGTCGCTGAAAAGGTAAAAACCTGTCGTGTGGGGTTGCATTCATGACAGTACACAATAGGGATCGAATAGCGTATAATGCGGCAGGAAGGGGATTTTCCCAATTATCAATCGAACATCCGTTATTTGATACGGCCAATTGAACGGTCTTTTATATAATGCCGTTATATCTTTCGCATTAGCCGTTACCGTTAGGGTTGTAGGGATTTGGTTATTTATTTCCCACGAAGCAAAATGTGACACAAAGGCTGTTTAAAGCCAAGGATGGAATACTGTTGCCATATCTGGGCAGGAGCTGCCAAAAACAGCCTATCATGCCTTGACAGAGTACAAAATAGACTTCGTGGTTTAGTGGGGGATGCCCTTTTCTCTACCCTGCAACCCCTCTCCCACAGAAGAGACGTTGCGAGCCTATCGTTGTTTTATCGTTATTTTCATGGCAGGTGCTCGTCTGAACTCCAGTCTCTGGTCCCCCCTCGCCAATCTTTCACGAAAAACACCCGTCTAGCTGAATCCACTGTGAAAAATTTCCCCCACTCTATATCTGTGCCTAAATCAAAACGCGGATTTCATGAGCAAAGCTTCTTTCTTAGAACTGCACGCCTGTGGAACTCTGTTCCGTCTGCCTGCTTCCCTCCGGACTACAACTTGGATGTCTTCAAGTCTAATGTTAACAAATTCCTAATGAACCGCCCCCCTAATTAAACACTTCATAAAATCTCCTCACTAACGTGATGTACTTACAATAACCCTTATCCCTGAGTGGCTTCCGGGCCTTGATAAGTGGTGATCACTGTGTAAAAAAAAAAAAAAAAAAAAAAAAGTGGGAGTGGTAACCAGCTCCTCTCAAAAGGGGGTTCTGTAAAAATAAAATTGCCTTAATATAGAAGAGTTTCCCTCTCTACTGACTAAGGGCAATTAGTTTGAGTGCAGCATCTGTGCAGACACCACGCTTTAGTAACCAGCCCAGTAAAAGTACCGGTTCTGTAGAAATTGTCGCAGCTGCTCGGACATAAAAGAAACCCCTCGATCCGAATGTTTATAGGCAAGAACTCCAAAGACGGCGAATAGTGAGCAGAGGCATTGTATAATTGCAGTAGACGATATGTTTGAGCAAAGGAAGGCAAAAGGAAACCGTGAATATTCGTCGACAATAGTTAATATATATCGGTTCCTTGTTTTGCTTGGTAGCGGTCCTTTAAATTCAAGATTGAGTCTTTCGAACGGTTGTGTTTTAGGTTTATAAAACCGAGGCTTTATTTCAGCACATGTTCGGCAAGAATTTGTAATTCTTTTTACCTCCTCCACTGAGAAAGCAACTTTCCACGCCTCACAGCATGAACCATGTAGCGTTTTGAGTTCGTCCCCGCTTGATGCCGTACAGCATACTCTTGACAGTGTATCAGCTTTTAAGTTCTCTTTGCCGGGTCGGTAGCTGACGTCAAACTAGAAACAAGATAGTTCAGCTCTCCACCTTGCTATTTTCTCATTCTTTATTTTGCTTGTAGTTCCGAACCTAAGTAGAGTTTGTATTATTATTCATCGGACTACTGTTCTTTTGCGATTTTCACAACGTTTCGGTCGATATAACCTCCGACCTTCTTCAGGTGTATCTTGTCGAATTCTGGAATGTTTCTGTCGAACTCGGGAATTTGGACGGAATTTCGAGCGGAACCCTTTATTCACTTCACAGGGGTAGCGTGCTCTTGTTTCGTCAGCCATGACTGGATAGGGGTCCTAAGTAATTCGCAAATGTATATTTCGGTCGCTCACACTGAGGATTGAACCTTTAACCTTCAGGAGAATATCACTTTTACAATTGATTTTTCCCAGTACTCTAACCACTGTGCCACGGGTCCTTGTTTGTAGTCTAGAATATAAGTTCAGTTGAACATAAAAGCAACTGATTTTTAGTCAGTAATAAGTTTAAAGTGGCGTCTGATCAGGTAGTGTCGCAATTTTTATAATGCCTGGACTATGGCGTAGGCTTCCTTTTCAATTGCGGGGTGTCGTCGTTCAGCCCGTGGGAACGTCTTTGAAAAATAAGGCTATAAGACGATCAACTTGTCTCAAAGAAGCAGCAATAGCAGACTGACGCATCCGTTTCAACAACCAGAAGAATATTTTGGTCTATGTTGTAATTGCTGATTTCGCAATTATTTTTTTCAGTCCGTCGAATGCCTTAACGGCTTGACAGGACAGAGGTAATGTTTCTACTTGTGTTTATGGATGTATATTTTCTAAGAACGATGCAATCTATTGGCAGTAGTGAATAAACATGCCCTTAGCACGTTGAAGGGAAGGCCGATTGTGAGAGACACGCATCTGAATTAAAAGTTTCAATCGATCTGCGTCCGGTATTATAGAACCCTAATCCTATACCCCAGTAGGTTTATTTTTTCCAGTCCAAACGAGCATTTGTCGTCGTTTAGGGTAAGGTTGTATTTGTCGACGGCGGATATGAACCGTCTGAGATTTAAGCTATGTTCCTTTTTATTATGCCCTCATACTGCGACGTTGTCAATGTACGCAAATGTGCCTTCCAGTTTCTCATCCGTTATGATTTGGTCGACTATCTTTTAGAAGCTGGCTACCCCATTCGTAACACCAAAAGGAATCCTGCGAAATGTATATAGTCGACCGCTTGCCTCAAAAGCTGTGTATAGCTTGTCTCAAGGTCTAATGGCGATCCGGTGGTACGCGCTTTTCAAGTCCAGAGTGCTAAACATACGATATTTTGCTATTTCGCCTATCATTTCATCTATCCTGGGTAGTAGGAAGGCGTCCAAAAGAGTAAATATATTTATGGTTTGGGAGTAATCTACAACTAATCTCTTTTTTATGGTTTGCAGAAGTGGTTATTACTAATTCAGTCCCTCAGGGTTATTTACTAGGCTCAATTATATCCTCCTCGAGTAGTTTCTTTATCTAAGAGTCACTAATTTTTTATTAGAAGAAAAACGTCTGCTTTTTACTGCTATGAGTTTGTAGTTTTCAGTTAGGTTTTCAAAAAGTGAAGGGTACTGGATTTTTGCTGACGCCAATCCACAAATTTTAAATGCGGGCATAGAACCGCCAAACTGAATATCAATCTGTAAGTGTTGCTGCAAAAAGTCGTGTCACATTATTATTTCGCAACGAAGGGTTTTCATTAGATAATTTAGTGCTTTTATAGGAGACGTTATTACATAGTAAGTTTACCAAACGATAACCACTTACTTGTACAGACAGTAATGCGTTTGCCACCCTATAGGGGGAAGGGACAAAATACAATTTGTTGGTTTTTACCAAGTTTTTTTTTTTTTTGATAAAATTTTCTGGGCACCCGGTATTGAGCAGAGCATTCGTAGATCTCCCGTTAATTTTATACTTTTACGATAGTTTTTAAAAAAGCAGCTAAAGATCCTTTAAAAAGCAGCTTAAAGAGCTTTACGAGGCAGCTAAAGTTGCAGGTGCATTTTGACGAGTGGCTTTGTATAAGGTTTTAGAAGACTTGTATAACTTTTGAAAATTGATCAAGTTTTCCACATTTATGACAACGAGTATTTGTGGCAGGGCATGAAACTCGTAGGCGTTTAGATAGGCCGCAAAAATAGCAGATGTTCCTTTTTAAAGCGGCAGTGACCTATTGTTCTTGAAGCTTCGTCGGATTATCGTCATAATGGAAGGGGGCAGTAGAAACAAGTGGCTTTAGTGCGGCGCCTACGGTGTCTGACTGTAAAAAATAAGAACTAGACTGCTATTTAGCACATTCGAATGTATAGGCTTGCTCGTAAGCTGTTCTAAGTGTAAGAGTTTTATTCTCAAGAAGACGTTGTCTTACCTGAGCATTACGCAAGCCGTTAATGAAGGCGCTCAAAATGTGTTGCTCTTTGTCCTCTAATGCCGTCATTGCGCATCAGGGGCAATCTTCGCACAGTGTCCGAAGGCTCTTAAGGAGATGATCCAATTTTTCGCTAGATTCTTGTCGGCGAGTCGCAAATACGAGGGGCGTGCAATAAGTAATGCCTCTGACCCACTTCCAGTTGTCTGATCTAGCTGAAATTTTGCATTTGCAATTATTTATATCTCTACGGGTTGTCTGGCAAATTACAGCTCTGAATTAATTGTGGTTTCTGTTTTACAGGTGTTTGAACTGAGTCAGGTGTGAAATGGAGCCTGTTGAATGTCGAGCGGTTTTTGTATTTGAAAGACAGAACACAACAGGAGACTTTTGATGAAATGAAAGAAACTTATGGTGATAATGCCTTATCATATGACCTTGTAAAACGCTGGCATCGTGAATTCAAACATGGCTGGAAGTCTGTGGAAACAGCTCCCAGACTTGGTCGCCCCCTTCTGCCATTGATGAGAGATCTCTCCGTCAAGTTGAGGCTGCCATTTTGGAAGATCGGCGCATTACTATTCGCCAAATAGCCCAAGATGTCAAGATTAGTACAGGGTCTGTGGAAACTATCGTTCATGGTCATTTGCATATGCATAAGGTGTCTGCCAGATGGATTCCCAGGTTGCTGACACCGTTCCAGAAGCGAGAACGCGTCGAGTGCTCGAGGATGAATTTGGAGATGTGCCAAGAAGATGAACCAAAGTTTTTCAAAAGACTGATTACACAGAATGAAACCTGGATCCATCACTATGATCCAGAGACCAAATCCCAGTCAATGCAGTGGAAGCACTTGCACTCACCACCTCCAAAGAAGGCAAGGGTGCAGCCCTCCCGAGGCAAGGTCATGCTCACAGTCTTCTGGGACCAGGACCGAGTAGTGATGACAGATTTCTTGGCAAAGGGTACCACAATTATAGGAGCCTATTATGCTTCACTTTTGAGGAAATTAAGGGAAGTTATCAAAATCAAGAGGCGGGGCAAGATCAGCAAAGGTACCCTCTTCCTGCAGGACAAAGCTCCGGTCCACAACTCGCATGTTGCCAGATCAGAAGCACGAGCGTGTGGTTATGAAATCCTACCCCATCCTCCCTACTCTCCTGACCTTGCACCCTGTGACTTTCACCTCTTCCCAGCCATGAAGTTGTTTTTGAAAGGAAAGCGTTTCCCAGATGATGCAGCCTTGATTTCTGAAGTCACGTCGTGGTTGGAGAACCAACCTGCGATGTTCTACGAAAATGGTATCCAGAGCTGCATCAAACTATGGGAGAAATGCATAACTCTGGGTGCTTCCTATGTAGAGAAAGACTAATAACTGTGCAAAGTTTCGTTTCTCTACTGCTATGGAAAGTGGGTCAGGGGCATTACTTATTGCACGCCCCTCGTAGGTGTCTAGAAAATATCTACTTTTTGGGCTTTATGTATATAGCGTTCAGTACATCAATTGCTTCTTCATAGGTAACGCAATCCGTGATAACTTCGTTGACTGTATGAGACAGGTAGTTGGTTAGGAGCGCACTCTTGTTGATGGGACGTCTCGGTCTTTCTGAATACAGAACCTCGATGAAATGTGTAAATGTCTCCTGCTAACATTTCTAGTACTTGTATGCGAAATCGCTTTCTGGATCTGTGGTGAATGGCTCCGGTCGCATAAATTGTTCCATTCTTAATCGAATAAATCGTAATGAAAACAGGACAAGAGATTCCGTCTGGTGATTTTTTATTCAATTAAGAATCTTACTACTCGTCTACTTGACAAACGGAAATGTACGGCTTTTATAGCTTGGATTATTAAAGATTCACAGCAGCGTTATCTATCAATAATTTATTTTGTACGCAACATTAGGAAAAGTTTCATTGAATGTCCTATCATGGAAAAGACATGAACTTCCAACGTATTTTATAGAATCACTCCCGTCCTTTAATAGTATTTCCTAAGTTGTGGAGTGTATGAACATACTTTTAATCTTTTGACGTAAGAGTTATTGTTGAGGTTAAAGAAAGACATGTTTGCATGACGTCTCACTCAAAAAACCAAAAACACACCAAAACAGGAATGATTCTATAAAATTACCAACTAAAACATAATTCTTTTCGTTTTTTTAGGCGGTGAAGAGGTGGGCGAGAAACAAATTCCTTTAGATCTTGCAGCATGTACTGTGCATTACTACCGAGAATAAACACATTATTTCTTTTAATAAGGTTTTAATGCTTTAAAATAAAGTTTTCAATCTCATTAACTGATAAAGGTCGGTAGTACTTGGTGACAAGTAGTCTGAGATGTCGGAAATTTTTGTCTGTCTGTCCTTGTAGCCATGTCACTAGTAAGGGTGCTGGAGGTAAACGTTTTGTCTGGGCTGACGTTATCCGCCTGATAGTCAGGGACCCGAACCTTGGATTAACCACTAAGGAGGCTGTCCTATCAGCAGGCGCAAAGTACTGGGACTGCTGTATTGCCATTTGGTGAGTGGATCTGGACCATGCAGTACTCTGGTGGGGCCTCTCGATGCCATACTAGTGGGTAATTGTTACGGCTTTACCTTTTCGTGTGCTACAAAAAAAGAAAAAAAAAATTTCCTGTCTTTTTCTCTCTTACTTTCCCTCTCTGTACTGCTCTAACCAAATATGCCGACCTATTCCACAAATCCCAAAACCTCAACATGAAATATCTCCAGAATAAAAACTCGATTAAACCTAGAACCCCATCTTCCAACGTAGACCCCTACTACCAGGTCTCCTTCTCCAACATCAGGGGTCTACGTTCCAACCTTCCAGAGGTTGAAACCCAATTACAGGAGAAAAAACTCGACATATTATTTCTTAGTGAAACTGGAATAGGACCGACCACTTCCCTAGATGAGTTCATAATTAACGGATACTCTAATTTAACAGCTAAATCTGACACCCAAGATCGCCATGGGCATGGAATATGTGCCTACATTAAGGATGGCTTCCCGTGTGGCAGGGATATCTCTAGAGAAGATCCTAATTTACCCTACCTGTGCTTACTAACACCACTGCATTTATATTTGCCCTCTATAGGCCCCACAACAGCGGAGTTACTATCTTTAAGAGCATATCTAAGAAAATAGACCACATACTGTCTTCACATCCCTCGGCTAACATCCACATCTGTGGTGACTTCAACGTCCATAACGTGTAATGGCTGACCCATTCAAATAAGACGGATGATGAGGGGATGTTTTGTCATGATTTTGCCATTGCTTATGACCTCACTCAGATTGTTCGTGAACCCACCCGTGTGCCCGATACACCCGGTCAATATGCAAGCCTCCTAGACCTTTTTCTCTCAACTTCCCCTGAGCTATGTTCATGTTCCGTACATTCTCCTCTAGGATCCTCTGACCACTCCGTCGTATCAGTTAACATAAAAACGAAATGTAAGAAGCCCCCAGACGTACCCCTCCACCGTATCGTATACCGATACTCTATGGCTGACTGAGATAGCTTCCGTACATCCATATCTGATTTACCTCTGCACTCCATGTTTAAAAAGGAATTGTCCTCTATAGTATCAGATCCGACCGAATGGTTAATTGTAGGCATAGACTAATTCATACCATCTAAAAAATTCCAACAAAAACCTAACAGCCAGCCATGGTTCTCCCCAGAATGTGCTGCTGCTATCGCTCACAGAAATCACTTTTTCCATAGCTACCAACGTAATAGATGCACCGAGACTAAAGCTGCTTTCAGGACTGCCAGCAACCATTGTAAAAGAGTAATATAAATGCAAGAGAGCTATATGCCCAGTCTGTTAAATCCAAGGAAGCTGATCAGCGGCTTGGTTCCCACCAGTTTTGGCAAATAACAAATAGGATCCTGAACAGAAGTGTGCGTTCTATCCCAACCATTATCAATGGACCTGAGGTCATCTCGTCAGCGTCAGACAAGGCCAAACTATTTGCAAAGAACTTTGCAGCTAACTCTACCCTATGCGACGAAGGCCATCAACTCCCTATATTTCCTCCTATAACACAGAACAAGCTAGGTAACATACAAATATCCGTGCAGGAGGTCGCCAAGCTAATCAAGAACCTAGATTCCAGTAAAGCAACTGGCCCTGATGGAATCCCAATTATAGTGTTAAAAAAGCTTCAACCAGAACTTGCTCCCATACTTACGAAACTGTTTAAGCGCTGCCTTAAGGAGAAGTGCTTTCCGACTCCCTGGAAGACCTCATCAGTTTGCCCTGTATTTAAGAATTCAGGTGATAAGTCATCTCCCTCTCAGTACAGACCAATAAGTCTCCTGTGTGTTATGAGTAAGTTGCTGGAATCCATATTAAATAGAGAAATAGTCAATCACCTCAGCAGGAATAACCTTCTTAGTGACACACAATATGGTTTCCGCTCTGCAAGATCTACCGCAGATGTGCTGACGGTTATATCCCACACCCACAGGATTAGTGAATCTCTTGACAAAGGCTTCCTTTCTAGGGCAATTGCTCTTAACATATCAAAGGCCTTCGACAAGGTATAGCATAAGGGTCTACTTCACAAGATTTCCAGCTGCGGTATAACTGGAAATGTTTTCTCAATCATTAAATCATTTCTCTCCGATAGGCTCATAAGAGTAGTGGTAGATGGACAAAAATCGGAGGCCTGCAATATAAATGCTGGAGTCCCTCAGGCCCAACTCTCTTCCTGATCTACATCAATGACCTCCCTAAGCACATACTTAAATCATTCGTTGACATCTATGCTGATGACACGACCATCTACGGCAACACATCAAAGGCTGTAAATGACAAAGTTCTCTCTGATTCTCTCTCCTCTGATCTCGAGCGCGTGGTTCAGTGGGGGAAGATGTGGGGGTTACCTTTAATGCATCCAAAACCAAACTCCTATCGTTACATCATCAACGCTCTGATCCCCAGCTGGCATCAATTGTGATGGATGGCTCTCGTCTGGGTGAGGCCCCGTGTTTTGACAAGCTTGTGGGTTTGACCTTTACTCCTGATCTGAAATGGAACACGTACATCAAGTCTGTTTCCAAGGTCGCTTGAAAGATGGTGGGATCCTTCTACCGCTCCAGAAGATATCTCACTACTAATGCAATTCTCTATCTATATAAAAGCCAAGTACGTCCAAGGATGGAATACTGTTGCCATATCTGGGCAGGAGCTGCTAAAAACAGCCTATCCTGCCTTGACAGAGTACAAAATAGACTTCGTGGCTTAGTGGGGGATGCCCTTTTCTCTACCCTGCAACCTCTATTCCACAGAAGAGATGTTGCGAGCCTATCCTTGTTTTATCGTTATTTCCATGGCAGGTGCTCGTCTGAAATCCAATCTCTGGTCCCCCCTCGCCAATCTTTCATGAAAAACACCCGTCTAGCCGAATCCACTATGAAAAATTTCCCCCACTCTATATCTGTGCCTAAATCAAAACGTGGATTCCATGAACAAAGTTTCTTTCTTAGAACTGCACGCCTGTGGAACTCTGTTCCGTCTGCCTGCTTCCCACCGGACTACAACTTGGATGTCTTCAAGTCCAATGTTAACAAATTCCTAATGAACCGCCCCCTTAAGTAAACACTTCATCAAATCTCCACACTAACGTAATGTACTTGCAATAACCCTTATCCCTGAGTGGCTTCCGGGCCTTGATAAGTGGTGATCACTGTGTAAAAAAAAAAATTCTCATCTAATAAACAACTACAGATCTACCAGTTACAGCCACTATTCTGAGGAAGAAATGAATAAAATATAATTTTCTCATATTTCTAGTTAAAAATTAAACTATTAATGAATTTGGTTTATAGATTGTTCTTTTTCTTCTTTTTCTCCATTGTTTTTAAAACCTATCCCAGTACAAAGATATGACCAATAAACAACACCTTATCTATTTAAAATTCACTTCGCAGACAACATTGAAATTTCTTTGATTTTTAACGTACATAATTGTTTCCATTTTATTCTTCTTCGTTCATGGTACGGCTAAATAAACACCCTTTTTGACTACCTTACAAAAACGCATTTTAAGATATTCTCATATCGTATCCAACAATCGGTTACTCAGAACGGTCCCAACAACGGTAAGATATGCTCACACCCACACGGCACGAGAAGCAACAGCAACACGATTCCCGACCAAGTCAATCATCGCCCTCCCAACGTCTTTCAATCACCCGCTTTTATGGCCGTTGCAGGCCGGCTAAATTTGCATATTGCGAAAATTCATGTGACTTTGCGAGATATCATCCTTTACAAAAGACGGCTGCCGCCATCTTGATCTTTCTTTATCTATTTTCGGTCGGCGACGCTGAGCCGGTCCCGAGGTAAGTCTTTCTTTTTCGTCTGTCTCTCTTACGCACCCACACAACACACAAACACGCGGGCGCTTGTCTCCTGGATGCACATTACACTCCCCCCTGATCTGATGATCACATAGGGAGCATTGTGGGGGTGGCCTTTTAGTGCGTGTGCTTCTGCGAAGAGGTACATTCACTGTTTCAGATTCGGGCTCTGGATCTGGTTCCGCCTCATCAGACAAAGTATCACTATCAGTCTCTGGAGGGGGCTCACTGAATCAGTGTATCGGCAGCTCATCACTGGACGCTTCACTGCTTTCTTCTGTAGTTGTGTGACGTGCCTTGGTAGCTGGGCGAAGATCTCGCACATGTCGTGGGGTTCTATCGACCAAAACAGACTGCTGGCTAATCACTCCAGATATTTGTCCTCGCTTAAACTTGTCGGTGCACCGATTTCCTGGGGGCCGCACCCACACTGGATCTCCCACTTCATATCTGTTACATGTTCCCTTGTCGGCTGGCTGCGTAGTGTTGATTCCCTTCACTCCGACACGGTATGTGTAAATAGCATTCGCAGGTGCGGTTGAAGGAGACGTCCCGTCCTTTGGCGTAATGTTATACCAATATGTGGCTTCCGTAATAGTACATCGCTTCCTGGCAGCAATTCTCTTGATGCTGCGATGGCTTCTTTCAGCAATGCTGTGGAGAAATGCGTGACTTACCTGGATAGACCACGTGCGGGTCGGTCACCAAAAATAAATAAAAAGAAAGAAAAGAAATGGTCAAGACTCTTATTTATAGAGTAGTGATCACGTGAGTTAGAAGAATATGCAAATAGAGGTGAACGATTTTGCGATATAAAAAGCCTGTGTTGTTAAGAGGAGGGGCAGACTGTTGGCAGAAGTTAGTGCTGTCAGACGTGCTTTAGAGTTTTGTTATTATATGCTGTGTTCGATTGTTGGGAGAGAGAAAAGAGAAGAGGAGGAACCAAGAAGACATTCTGCAGATACTTGACTTTGTGTTGGTTTTAAGCTATTTCGGCGCTTGGTGTGCGGTTACTAACAATGGACAGATTCGACATTCGCTTAATACCCGAGTTCGACGGATCTACCACTGGACCGGCTGTCGTTGAATGGATTGAAAAGGCAGAGAAAATCTGTAAACTGTGCAAAATTAAAGAACCAGCCACAGTTATCCCTTTGAGGCTAACCGGAGGGGCCTATGCAGTCTACCAACAACTCGGGGATGAACCAGACTGGGATGAAATCAAGCAGAGCCTGTATACAGCGTTTGGTACAGATCCATTTGTTGCGTGGCAACAGTTCACGAGCCGGACACTTCAACCCAAGGAAACAGTCGACGTGTACCTAGCCGACCTGCGAAAATTATCTGTACCGTTTGGTGGGGTCAACGAAAAAATATTAAGCTGTGCTTTTTTGGTAGGCCTACCCGAGGAGGTCAGTAAACTGTTGCGGGCATCATCAAGAATCGATGAATTGTCAACTGATGAGTTATTGGCCCGAGCTCGAAACATCTGTAAGGAACAGGAACCAATTGCAGCAGCAGCTCGTTTTCGACATGGAGGCAATGTGGACTCTCTTCCAGATAGTAATAAGCATGCCACCCCAGTGTGCTATAAATGTGGGGAGGCCAATCATTTTGCTAAAGAGTGCCGGAGTGATAGGAGAGGTGTATATCCACAATCAAAGAGACCAGTGCAATGCTATCGCTGCAATAAGTTTGGGCACATATCTCGCAACTGTTCGGGAAACGAAGTTGGGGGCAAGGTACTATCGCTACCCTTGCCCCCTGCCAACCAATAAACACAGGATTGCCTGTCATTAGCGTTAAACTTGATGATGTGCAGTGTTCAGCACTTATAGACACGGGGTGTTCCCGGTCTATAGTTAGTGCCCATTGCTGTCCGGTGTGGCGGAGGAACCCAGTCGGCGTTATGACCATCAATGGCTTATCACGGGTATGTTGTGGTGAAGGGACAGTCACAATCTGCACTGAGAAGGGTGACACAGCTAAAGTTGACGTTCTGGTGATGCAGGAGAAACCCCTTGGCTACGACATGTTGCTTGGAATTGATGCAATACAAGCACTAGGAGGCGTTACAATCACAGCAGCTAGAGGTATCAGGCTTGGAGAAGGGAAAGACGTCTGTGCAGCCATGTCGATTGAAGAAAAGGACTTCTGTGCTACATTTGATGACAACGAAAGGGTGTGGACTGCAAAGTGGAAATGGGCCATGGGCCAGGAACCAGATCGGCTGTGCAACACGATTCCAGAGTATGCAGTTTCTACCAAGAATAGGGCCGCATATGAAGAAGAACTTCAGATGTGGATTAACAACGGTTGGTTAATACCATACCCACAGGAACGTCTGGGACCACCCAAGGGATTAATTCCGCTCATGGCTGTTGAACAACCTACCAAAGAAAAAATTCGTCCCGTAATGGATTACCGAGAGTTGAATCGGCATGTTGATGCGTTTACCGGAAACGCAGATGTGTGCGCTGCTAAACTGAGAGAGTGGCGTCAAAAAGGGAGCAATGTAGCACTTCTGGATCTAAAGAGGGCCTACCTGCAGATACGTGTCCATGAGTCATTATGGCCGTTTCAGACAGTACTACTCAAGGGAAAACTATATTGTTTGACACGTTTGGGTTTTGGCCTAAACGTAGCACCCTTGATTATGACAACCATTATTAAAACTGTTTTGATGCAGGATGAGACCACAGCAAAAGCTGCTTCAGCCTACATAGATGACATCTATGTTAATGAGGACATAATGTCTGCGGATGCAGTTCGAATAAAACTGAAAGCGTTTGGGTTAATAAGCAAAGACCCTAAGCGCCTAAAGGATGGAGTGGCCGTGCTAGGCCTCGAGGTCTGGGAGGAGGGCAATACGTTGCGATGGAAACGAGGGAGCCCACTTCCAAAGTTACCCAATGTATTAACAAGACGTACTGTGTTTTCTATCTGTGGTAAATTGGTAGGACATCTACCTGTCTGTGGATGGCTCCGATCGGCAACAGGAGTGGTGAAAAGACGAGTGACTACAGTAACAAAAGGATGGGACGATGTTGCGGATGATGATTCTCTCCAACAAATGATGGCTGAAATGTTGTCCAGAGTGCATAGGAATGACCCTGCCCGGGGTGAGTGGCAAGTGTCTGGAAACGAACTAAATGCATGGGTTGACGCAAGTTCGTTGGCTACAGGTGTCGTGTTGGAGCAACTAGGTGTTGTTGTGGAAGATGCATGCTGGCTTCGTCCGAAAAATGATGCTCAACATATAAATTTGGCAGAACTTGATGCCACGTTAAAAGGTCTTAATCTCGCATTGCAATGGCAGACTAATGTTGTGCATCTCCACACTGACTCATTGTGTGATTACCATTGGTTAACCGACACCTTGACTGGAAAGGCTCGAGTTAAGACTAGAGCTGCAAGTGAAATGCTAGTACGAAGGAGACTAGCAATAATTAAGCGTCTAGTTGACGAATACAGCTTGCAGGTAGACATTACGTTAGTCTCGTCGATGCAGAATTTGGCTGATAGCTTGACTCGAGTACCAAAGAGGTGGATCGATGCAATGAGGCAGGGATCCGATCTTCAACAACAAACATGCGCGACTGTAACGGACCAATTAACACCTGACCAGATCCGTATGATACACCAGCAGATTGGACATCCTGGAATTCAGAGGACTGCATATTTTGTCCGAAGAGTATGCCCTGCAACTACAAAAGCATCAGTGAAAGCAGCCATACGTTCGTGTGAAGAGTGTCAGAGAATTGATCCGGCACCATCCCAATGGCAAAAAGGGAAGCTCGAGGTGGAGGGCAACTGGCAGCGAGTAGGGATGGACATAACACATTATGGGGGCAAACATTTTTTGACCATGACGGATTGTGGCCCGACGCGTTTCACAATATGGCGCCTGTTGACACGACAGGATGCAGCCAGCATTATACAACAGTTGAGAGCCGTCTTTTTTGAACGTGGTGCCCCGATTGAAATTCTGACTGATAATGCCGCCACATTTCGATGTCAAGAATTTCAGAAATTCGTGCACGAATGGGGGATTAAAATGCATTATCGGTGTGCATATTATCCCGAGGGTAATGGTATAGCAGAACGGTGTCACCGCACCATCAAAAGAATTGCAGCCAGGACGCAGTGCTCTATTGCAGAAGCTGTGTACTGGTATAATATAACACCCAAGGACAATGCAACACCAGCAACTGCACCAGCCAATGGGATTTACCAATATGAACAGCGTGTGAAAGGAGTTGATGCCATACCATCAGTGGTGAGTGTTGTCAATACACCATATCAGGTGGGAGACCTTGTTTGGATAAAACCCCCAAATGCTGGGTGCACTACGAAATTTTTCCGGGGAAAAATAGACGAAATCATAAGTCCTCAGACCATGTTGATTGGTGGCATACCACGTCACGTAAAAGATATCCGCCCTTGTTATACCTCTTCTGATTCTGAGGACGATGAGGAGGATCACACACCGTTCAGAGATGATCCTGATCACTTACTGCCCCTTCAGGTGAGCATAGAAACACCACCAACAGAACCAGATGAGGGAATGATGGGACATACTGATGACAATAGTGAGGAGAGCGATGGACACAAGGAAGTAATGCCTCATCGAAATACTCGACAGAGACGAATACTGCCCACCCCCCGTGATTGCGAAACCCCGCGAGAAGGGATGATGGAGCATACCGAGGAGATGACGCCTCCGATTCTTCGGAGAAGTACCCGACAAAGACGGATACTGCCCCCCTGCCCTGATTGTGAGACACCGCCTATGGAACCACGAGACGGGATAATGGAACAGACTGGTAGTAATGATGGTGGTCATGAAGAAAACAGCAATGAGGAAGTGCTGCCCCCAATTCTTCGAAGGAGTACCCGCCAACGACGATTGCCCGCATGTCCTGTTTGTGATCATGAGATCAGGGGGGAGTGTGGAGAAATGCGTGACTTACCTGGATAGACCACGTGCGGGTCGGTCACCAAAAATAAATAAAAAGAAAGAAAAGAAATGGTCAAGACTCTTATTTATAGAGTAGTGATCACGTGAGTTAGAAGAATATGCAAATAGAGGTGAACGATTTTGCGATATAAAAAGCCTGTGTTGTTAAGAGGAGGGGCAGACTGTTGGCAGAAGTCAGTGCTGTCAGACGTGCTTTAGAGTTTTGTTATTATATGCTGTGTTCGATTGTTGGGAGAGAGAAAAGAGAAGAGGAGGAACCAAGAAGACATTCTGCAGATACTTGACTTTGTGTTGGTTTTACCTGACGGCACATGCGCACATCGCAACCGTAGTCGGACGCCCAACTCATCTAACAACTATCGTACTTGCTGGCTACAAAACGCTGCATCATTGTCAGCCAGGAGCTCTTCCAGCACACCTCGCTCAGAAAAAATGGATGATAGGTGGCGAACGACATTTGCTGAATCCTGTCTGGTCATCTGCCGCCACACCGCAAATCTCGTAGGCTCGAAATCAATGAGAGATAGAAAGGGCTTGCCACTGTAATGGGTAATATCCATGGCCAGCCGCTGCCACACACCCTCAACTTCCAATCGACCCTTCTGCCATCGCTCTGGTGCAGGATCAATAGACTGACAAGCCTCACAATTTCTGATGATCTGTCTGACATCCATCTTGGTCACTGCTGGGTATACACGCCTCACAAAATAAAGGGTCCTCTTGATGTCCGCTCTGTGCATGAATTTTTTGTATTTGACATGGGTCGATTGCAACTGCACAAGATCGAGCAATAATCTCCATTCCCATCTTCGCGGCTTCATACCATTTGTGAGATACTCGGGTCAGTTGGTCAGCATGATTACAATGTGATGGCACCAGAGTGACACTCAGTGATAGCCCATACTCATATACCAGGTTTTTTAGCGTGTCTAGCCTTCTCCGTATTAACATTTCGCTTGCTGCCTTGGTACGGATTCGTGTCCGTCCTGAAAGTGTGTCAGACACCCAGTGGTAGACACAGAAAGAATCTGTGTACAAAGTCAACTTCTTAGACTGCCACTGCAGGGCCAGATTTATCCCCTTTACAACGGCGTCCAGCCCTGCCAGGTTGATATGCTGAGAATCTGTTACGGGCTGCAGCCAACATGCATCCTTGAACACGTTTCCTCCTTGCTCCAACGATACTCCCAACGCTAAAGAACTGGCATCAACCCACACACCTACGTTGTCTCCATTAACACACCACCGCCCACAGGCAGGGTCCTTCTTGTTCACTCTCTCCAGTGTCTCTTTAATCATCAGAGTTAGTAGGACATCATCGGATATGTCATCCCAACCCGTGGTTGTTAAATTTGCTCTGCATTTAATTACACCAACAGCTACACGGAGCCAGCCACAGGCCGGTAAGTGACCAACAAGTTTTCCACACCAAGAAAAAACGGTCCGCCTTGTAACGATGTTGGGGATGCTTGGAATTTCACTGCCACACCTCCATTGTAGGGTGCCATCTTCCTCATAAACATCAAATCCCAATACACGTACTCCTTCCCTTAAACGTTCGGGATTCTTGCATTCCAGACCAAACTGAGCCAACTTTTCTTTGACACACAATGCAGACTGTACATCTTCATTGACGTATACGTCATCAATGTAAGCTGACGTTGAGTCCCTCATGGGCTTTTCTTGGGACAATACTGTGTTGACAATAGTCTTCATGATCTGTGGTGCCACATTTAGGCCAAAGCCGAGGCGTGTAAGGCAATACCTCTGCCCCTGGAACCAAACTGCCTGGAACGGCCACAACGTCTCATCAACTCGCACCTGTAAATAGGCTTTTCGCAAATCCAATATCGAGACATTAGTGCCTTTCTGACACCATTCCCTCAACTTGCTGGCGCATACGTCAGCATCGGCAGTGTAAGCTTTAATATGCTTGTTAAGCTCCCTATATCCAGCACCGGCCGTACTTTCGACTTGTTATGCTGGACTACTGCCATCAAGGGTATTAGACCCTTGGGAGGCCCAAGCTTGTCCTCAGGGTAGGGGATTAACCAGCCATCTTGGATCCACGCCTTTAGTTCCCTTTCGTATTCTGCTCGGGCCTCACTGGGTATAGGGTACTCTGCAACCCCATTCTTGAGTTTAGTCGGTGCCATTCCCTTGGTCCACTTCCAAGATGCAATCCAGGCCCTCTTGCGCGAGTCGTAGTCCACTGTAAAATCCGGCCGATCGATGTGGAGCGCTGCACACACTGGGGCCTCCAAGAATCGCACTTTTCCATCCCGATGAATTGCTATTCCCCCCAGCACCTTGATGGCATCGTATCCGAGCAACAGGTCAAACCCCAGGAGATTTCCTTGGGTCACGAGCACATTGATCTTAGTGGCTGCACCAGTGTTCGTGTAGACCTCGACATTTACAGCTCCACAGCATGTCTGGGTCTTGCCTCCTATGTGGTGACTTTGATCTTTCTCTTAGTCCAACTTGGACACAGCCTGGCGCTCACTATAGTATGCGAACAGCCTGAGTCGAGAAGTGCTGAGCAGGATATCCTGTTTCTGTAGACGGTCATCACTGGTTGCGCCTTGTTCAAATTTTGCTCGAGGAGCAGGGCGGCGCTGACGTCCTCTCCCCTGATACGTTTCCCACACAGTTTTGGGCTAGATGTCCCAAACCGCCACAATTAAAACAGTGCACACGCCCCCTGTTGGTGCAATTCCTTGCAAAATGTCCATGTCGGCCGCAGCGAAAACATTTCCCATTGCTTGTAGGGTTCTAATTCGGAATCTCCCGAGCGCCAATCTGTGTCGCCATCACAACTGGTTCCCCCAGGTCCTCCTCATCTTTGATGATGGCTCGAGCACGTTCCATCAAGTGTTCCATGGGCTTTGTTGAAACGCTGGTTGAGGCTCTCAATAGCTGCTTCACTCGAGTAGGAAGGCCCGACACAAACGCATATGCAAGTGTCCGCTCCGACACCCCTCCACTGAATAGGACTGCGAGTTTCTTTAACTCCGCGAAGAAAACGTCCACGCTTTCCTCTGGTAGAAGTTTTCGGGAAGCAAATTTTTCATAGGCCGTACAAGGATCCATGGTGAATGCCTTGTACAGTGCAGCTTTAATTTCGGTGACATCTCCCTTTTTGGCAGTACTGAGTTGCTGATACACACTCAAGGTACCCCCAGCCAATCTCAGGGGAATCACAGTGTGTACCCTTTTTACCTCACAAAGGTCGCACGTCAGCTCGACCCTTTCAACCCAGTCGACAATGGACGTGGACCCGTCAAACTCGGGTATGAGCTTTAAGTCGAATTTCGACTCGGTCATAGTCCTAGAGGGCAAATAGCCGAAATAGCTTGTAGAAAATGTGTAAGGAAAGTCCTTTAAAATTACTGCGCCCTCTGTAGATGTATAAGGAAAATCCTTTAAAAGTACTGCGCCCTCTGAAGATGTATAATGTTGCAGCAACGTAAAGCAATTCAATAACCAGTAAACACCGGTTCTGCACGGAATCCAACTAGCAAGGTACCTAGACGAACGCGGACGGTTACTCAGAACGGACCCAACAATCGGTTACTCAGAACGGTCCCAACAACGGTAAGATATGCTCACACCCACACGGCACGAGAAGCAACAGCAACACGATTCCCGACCAAGTCAATCATCGCCCTCCCAACGTCTTTCAATCACCCGCTTTTATGGCCGTTGCAGGCCGGCTAAATTTGCATATTGCGAAAATTCATGTGACTTTGCGAGATATCATCCTTTACAAAAGACGGCGGCCGCCATCTTGATCTTTCTTTATCTATTTTCGGTCGTCCGTCTCTCTTACGCACCCACACAACACACAAACACGCGGGCGCTTGTCTCCTGGATGCACATTATATACACTTTATAAATCCATGGCTACCATCTTTAATCTTTCTCTCTTTCTCTCTCTCTCTCTCTCTGATCTCATCCGAAGGCAAGTTGTATAACCACACAATGCACACACATGCGGGCGCTTTCTTCTTTGATTATTGCATTCAACATTGCACTCCTCCCTGATCTCCAGGCCACACATGTGGCATGGTGGACGTGGTCGTTTGTTGCGGGCACTCCTATGAAGGAGGATTTGCTGGACTAGTTCATCTTCATTGGAGCTCTCAGAAGAGGCGTTGGAACCATTGCGCTAGAGTGTACAGTCATACCATCAGGCTGGACTTCTTCATCTTCATCGGAGTTCTCAGAAGGGGTGCTTGAAATATCGGCGTCAGCGTTGAGGTTCGCAGTTGTACCATCACAGGGAATAGGTCGGATCCACAGGCCATTGTTGGATGATTCACCATTACTGCTACTCGCCAACTGGTCTGTATTTAGGGCAGGCCTGATATCCTTCACATGGCGTGGGGTACCATCGACTAGCACGGCTTACTCACTGATGATGCCAGTGATTCGTCCTCTTTGAAAGCTATTGGTGCATCAATTATTAGGAGGCTTCACCCAGACAGTGTGCCCTAACTCATACGACCTTTGGGTTTCCTGCCGATCAGGCAGACGGGCGGAAACACTCGATGGCAATGGATCGCATTGGTGGGTGCGCTTGCACCATTCCTGGCATCCTTTGGTGTTGCATTATATCTACAGACCGCCTCTGCGATCATGCATTGTTTTCTTACCGCGATCCTCTTCGCGCTTCAATGGCACCGCTCTGTTATACCATTGCAAATCGGCACATATGCACATCTGTGTCTGAGCTGGATCCCCTACTTGTCTACGAAATGTCTGAACTTCCCATTACAGAAGACCATGTCGTTGTATGTAAGGATCTCTTCAGGCGACCCCATTTCATAAAATATGGACTCCTATTCACTGATGACATTGGAGGAATCCTATTTTATTAACGGGCGCATGAATCGCAGCCACATTCACTCCCAGGGACAAGAGGTCGTTTTGGAGGCGAGCCGCCCGGCCCGATTATATCAAGCCTCTCGGATTTAACTAGCCAAATTCAAAGCCGTGTACCTACCTTAAGGTGTGTTACACTCAGCTCCGAAGTCAGCCGGTAAAAGGATGCCAACGCTGTAATGCAATGCTCAAGGTGGTTAGGTTTTTCATGACCTGACCTTCTTTCGCAATGGCGTTGAGGTCTAAAGGAAAAGTCAATTTCAAGGCTCTATATAGTAACGGATGAACCAACACTGGGACCCTTCCCTTGCCTTATTTTGACAGTTCGTCAAGGGAAGGGTAGATTTTTCTAATGAGTTCAATTTCCGGAACAGCCCCTTTAGCGGTCTCCAGCATTGTCCACAAGTTTGTCTTGAGTGCCTCTGGAAGCCTGACAAAAGTTGTTTGCAGTGGGGCATCCGGGAAATTAGAGGGGACAATAACGTCTTTTCCCCTTATCTGTTGGCAGTCTAGCAGAGGTTTTAGATTTTTTCTCTGCGGTAGTGTAAATCAGTTGCCATAGATGGGGGTCTATAAAATACAGTTCCTCCCTCGTTTCAAGGGGGAAGGTCCCTGTTGGGGTATTCTGTGAGTGAGAGGAGCTGAAGGGTTCTCTCTCCCTCTCGGGTTCACTCTTTTCTTTTTGTGGTGGTGGCTCAGTCTGCATTTGTGTAGGGACAGGTGTTTGTGTGGTGTCTGGTGTTGGTGTGGTTTCTGGTGTTGATGCGGTGTCTCGTGTTGATGCGGTGTCTAGTTTTGATGTGGTTTCTGGTGTTGATGCGGTGTCTAGTTTAGATGTGGTTTCTGGTGTTGGCGTGGTTTCTGGTGTTGATGCGGTGTCTAGTTTTGATGTGGTTTCTGGTGTTGGTGCATTGTCTGGTGTTGGTGCGGTGTCTAGTGTTGGTGCAGTGTGTAGTTGGGGGAGGAAGTGGGTTGTGTTGTTGTTTGGGGTGGTGTATACTCACAGAGAGTGGCGGCCACCTTTTCTACCCCTTTTCTTCTTTTCTTTTTCTTTTTCTGCATTTAAAATGAACTGGGGAGTGGTGAGGTTGGGTTCCTCTCCCTCTTACTAGCTAATTCATCCTCAGAGGAGCAGTCTTTTCTCCATGTCTCGATTGTTGTGGGGACCATTGCTTGTTGCTGCTCCTGTTGTTGATGTTGCTGTCACTCTAGCTGTTGTGGAGGGTGTTGCTGCTGCTGCTTGTCTGGCTGTTGCTGTTGCTGCAGCTGCTTCTGCTGCTTCAGCTGCTGCAGCTGTTGTTGTTGCTGTGGCTGCTCTTGCTGCTGCTGCTGTGTAGCTGTTGCTACTGCTGAGCTGTTGCTGCTGCTGAGCTGTTGCTGCCGCTGCTGCTGTTGTTGTTGCAGCTGTGACTGTTGAGCAGGTAATGGTGTTGATGTGAAGATAGATGTGTTATTCCGTTTACGCCTCGCCACCATACTCCATTGATCCTTGGGCTTTGCCAAGTCAAGGGCTGATGTTGGTGATTCCCTAGTTTCAGTGGCTTGCCAACCCTGCTGGTGGAACTGTGTTTACTTGTGGCATGGGTTGGCTTGGAACTCGTTTTTGGGGGCAGTTCTTTGCCATGTGACCCTACTTCAGACAAAACTGACCATGAGGGCGTTGATCCTCGACCACCACTGTCATGTTGACTTCCTTGAAGGATATTGTTGCTGGTATGACTAGGAAACCCTCTCTTTTGATCCACATTTCTACTGTATATCTGCCCAGGTGGACACCGTTTTTAAAGCATGCTGGCTCCATCTGCTCCACCTCTCCAAAATTACTGAGGAAAGCTCCCAGCAGTTCTATGCGTAGGTCAGCAGGAGCATTGAATATTTGTACTCGGATTCTCTTCCTACCCTTCTACTCTGGCAGTAACTTGATACCTGCGCATTTAAGTTCTGTGCATGAGAACTTTTCTGCTTCATCCTTGTTGGGGAGCAGTACGTCCCACATCGTGAAGCTCCTCTGATGTATACACTTGGCAGATATATTCTGCAGGAGCTCTGCCATCTCTTCTTTTTTAATCCCCTTGAGCTGATTTTCCTGGATGGCAGAAGTGACGAAAGACAGGATTTTGTCCTCCATCGCCTCCCAGTTCCGAGGTATTGGCTTGAGAACGTTCCCCTCAATATATTCCTTGTACTTGGTAAGGTATAAGTCTTTATATTCCTGTGGAGAGAGTCTCTTTTCAGCGTTTTGACCTCATGCAGATCTCTCTGATGTCTTGGGCGAGGGGTCTTTTGTTGGGTTAGATGATCGTTCCACAATCATGGAGGTGTTCTGTGAGACGGGTTTCCCTTTAGGGGTTGATTCTTCTGTGCTTTCCTTGCCTACTCAGTTTGGTAATTTGCTCCCTCTTTGGGGGAGCTGCCCTCATGGGGAGCATCTCCCCGTGCACAGTCATTTGGGGCTACTGCCCCTGCTTCCATGTTTTCTGGGCGGTACGCCCCTTTGGTTTTGAGTGTTGCTTGCCCATTTGGGAAGTCGTCCTTTGGGGGAGTTATCATTTCTTAGCTGGGGATATTTCTTTTTTCTCTCTTCCCGTATCTGTGGTTTCTATAGTCATTCAAGGTGTATGGTAAAATCCGAAAAAAATGAATGTTTTGACTGACATGGACATAGCGTCCAAAGGGGGAGCCGACTTTGGCTCCAAAAAGAAGTGGCGCCAAACGCGACAAGAGGAGAGATAGAACTGAGAGAGGGAGTGAGAAGTTAGTGGAGGGAAGAGAGAAAACGTTTCCGACCCTTCCTCGCGGGAAGGTTGTAAATTATCAGCTCGGATCCCCCCACGAGAGGGGAGAGCAGAGAAAGACAGACAAAGTTGGGATTCAGACAGAATGCTACCCAAACGAAAAGCTCGTCAGGTGTTTCAGGCACAAGAATATGTCACCAGAACAGCACTGCCTCACGCGATATATGTATTGGAATAGATACTACACTTTGATCTTGGCCCAAAGGCAAAAAACAACAAAAATAAAAAAAAGCCTTTTTCTATTTAGTTATTTAGTTGCTTCCCCACTAAGCAAATGAGGCCAAGGCCTTTTTTTAATGTGGAGAGTGAGGGGAGGGAGACCAGTTTCCCCGAAAGGGAATTGGATTGTGACAATTGGTATGAAGGGGTTGCCCTACATTGACCAAAACTGAGTGCTCAAGAGCATATGATGGGTTGCCTCCACACATAATATTGATGGCAGTATCTACCAGAACAGAAACAAGATCTAGACCCGAAGGTCAAGAAGAAAAAAGGTGAACTTTTTTCTGTTTATTTAGATATATTTCTTTTTGCTTCCCCACTAAACAAATTAGGTACAAGGCTGTTTTGTAATGTGGAGAGTGAGGGGAGGGGGACCAGTTCCCTTGAAAGGGAAGTGGATAGTGACAATTGTTGTGGAGGGTTCTCCATAGATTGACCAAAACTAATTGCTGAAGAGCAATGGTCTAATATGTGGGGTGACCCCCACATATAACTTTAAATGCAGTATCTTCCGAAACAGATACTACATTTTGGTAACAGAAAAAAGATCTTGGCCCGAAGGCCAAGAAGAAAAAGGCGAACCTTTTTTTGTTTATTTAGTTATATTTATTCAACAAGAAAAATTACAAACTTTACATGTAAAAAATGCATGTTTAACAGTTTCTAGAATATCTTCCTCACACCGTGGACAAAGAGGGCTAAATACCAATTGTGAACAACATGTCATTAAGGGATAGAGCATTTGTAACCAATCGCCAGGTCAGGGAAAATTTGGAATTGGTAAGATATCCCTGGCCTGGCGCCCAATTCTATAAAGAGCAGACCTCCCCCTCCAACAGCTGCAGTTGCTCTCCAAGCAACTCCTGATAAAATGCCCTTCTAGGCCGTGCAAGGTCACTGGACCCTGACAACACTCTAAGCGCATCTTGGCATTCTGTAAAGAACTGCGACTGCTCCCTTGGTTTCCTTGTGCATTCGTCCAAGTGATTCGGGATAAGGTTGAGGAAGGTTACACAAACCACAGAACCCCAAGCATACTCCTCTATCAGAGTTCTACTGAGGAACGCGAAACTTTCGGCATTTTTATGACTAGTCAGGTCAGGCATCCCTAGGCCCCCATCTATGAGACATTGAGTGCAGACCTCTCTACAGACAAGTGGCCATCGCTCGTTCCACAACAAGGAAAAGAGCGCATGTGTTAAGGCTGCCATGTAGACTGCAGGCAGAGGAAGTACAGCCAGCTAGTAAAGGATCAGCAGAAATACATCAGTAGCACACGCCTCCGCTCTTCCTTTAAGAGACAATCCGCTTCGAAGCCAAACCTTCACAGATGCTTTGACCTTTGCCTCCGACCAATTCTTATTAAGCTGGAGACCCAAACACCAAGAATCTGAACCGGGCCATCCATCCAGACAAATGCAGTGTATTTGATCCCTTCCAGGCGCCCAACCTCAGGCCTACAGATTTACTGAGGTTGATTACGACCCCTGTAACTTTTTCATAATGCTTGAGAGCCTTAATAAGCGCAATAATGTCAAGGAAGATTAACACATATACGGTTACATCATCGGCAAACGCGGGAACCCTGGATCGCACTCCACCAGGAAGAGCAATTTCGCACAGGGTGGTCCAATCACTCCTGTCTTCATGCTCCTTAGGAGTGGTTCTAACGCAAGGATGCATAGTAGGGGCGACAACGGACACCCCTGTTGCACCGACCGGGAAACCGCGAATGGCGCCGATCACACCCCATTGACCTGCACAACTGCGGTCAGCCAAGCATACAAAATGGAGATCCATCTGCAGAAGTTGGACCCAAATCCGGCGGTCTCTAAAACAGCCATTAGGAAATGATGATCAACCCTATTGAACACCTTGGACTGATCTAAATTGATCAGTGCAACTTCAGTGTCATCTTTTGGGTTTTCTAGGATTGTACAAATCAAATACAAATTGTTTTGAATCGTTCTCCCCTTCACAGCGTAGTTCTGATCTGGTTTAACCAAGTCAGTGATAACAACCTGCAAATGATTCGCAAGAACTCGGTCCAGGATTTTTAAATCCATATTCAACAACGTGATGAGCCTAAAATCATCCAATTTCCCAACATGTCTATCCTTCTTCTTCTTCTTCTTCTTCTTCTTCAGAAGTGTGACCACACCTTTAGTAACCTGATTCAGGTGGATCCCGTATCAAACCAGTGGTTAAACACACCCATCAGAATCAGAACAAACATGTGCGACAGCCTCAAGAACAGCTCGTAGGGCAGACCATCGAGTCCTGGATCTATTGTAGACGACCTACTTCATAGCAGTACTACTTAACTCTGCAACCAGACCATCAAAACTAGTCGCTCGGACTGCCTTCAGATGGAGGGAGCAAGCCAAAAAGTTGCCAAACTCTTGGACATAGAGTCTGGACAGCTGCACGAAATGATCATTGAAGTGCACTCGAAACCACACGCAAATCTCCTGAGTCAACACTAGGGAGGCTCCTTCCGGGCTCTGAACCTTACAAATGTATCTGTCCGATTTGTGCCCGAGTGAAGAGATTTGTTTGGATTTATCTAGATTCACAGCTTCGTTAGACATTTTACCAATCCTAGCCCTAACTACCTGGCCTTGATATCGCTCGCTAGCCAAACAACTCAGGTCCACTTTAGCTAGGCTTATCTCAAGGGAATTCCCCCTGCTACCCCGGGATAACCTATCCCCTAAACGCATCTCTGCCTTGGTTCTATCTAGGGTGAGGCGTTGACTATATTTGACAGAGGAGTCTCTAATACTAGATTTGGCATTTACCCACCACCTACTCCCAGTAAGGCCTCCACTAATCCCTTCTTAATGTTTTTAGTTAGCTTTTCCCGGAAGCCATCTATCTCCAGTAAGGAGGTATTTAACTTCCAGTATCCGGGTAACTTTGAGTTCCTATCTAAATCTAACCTGACCACAAGTAATTTGTGATCAAAGTTGCCTAACCAGTGGAATGTGGTACAAGATATGTATTCTATATTGCCTCTTCTAACTAACAACCGAGCCAAGTAAGTACTTTAAATGGTAGGCCTGCTAGAGAGCCACGTCCACATCTCCCGCCCTGGATATATATATATATATATATATATATATATATATATATATATATATATATATATATATAACTTATTTATACAGGCCAAGAAAGCAAAAAAAAAAAAAGAAATTATTTATTTGGGTGCAGCAGTTGAACATATCCGAACTTGAATGCTTGATGAAATCATCCTGGCGAGTGTAAAAATCCTACTCTTGAACCATTGACTTGTGTTCTCAGTTATTGGATGACCACAATCCTTGTTTGAGTTCGAATGTGTTCAACTGATGAGCACAAATGAGAGCGAACCTAGAGTCTTGGACCCCTTGTTTGTTGGCTTTTCATTTTTACATTAATGATTTCAATTTATGAGAAAAGAGATACCATTTAAAATCGTCCCAAATCATTTCTTCGTTTGCATATTTTAAAACAAAATATTGATCAGAAGTGACTTTTTCAGGGATTTCATCGTTAAACCCAAATATTATAATGTTTTAATTTTATTTTTTTTTCAAATTTATATCTAGTTATATTAAATGAAGATATTAAAAAAATTATTTGAGCTTTTTTATGTAAGTATTAGCTTAATATCACATTTTATTATTCATTTTTTTACTAATATTTTTATTTCTATTTATTTTATTAATTTTTTATAATTAAATTAAATGGAATGTCTTTCTCTCCAAATCTAAAAGCCCTCCATTTTTTGTGTTTATTTATTCTATTTTTCCAATCTGTAAATGTTAGATCCAAATTTTTTAACCAAAAATTATAAAAATAATATTTTCCAAACTAGTTAAATTTGTTAGTACAATTTACTAAACTTGAATAAATCATATTTCCACTTGGATTTATTTTTATAAGTTCACTAATCATGTAATAACTTATTATTTGTAATTAATTCAATGAACATTTAAATTACTATTTGATGATTTAATACTTATATTGCTTTTATTATATTAGGATTGTTAATTTTATGTTCTTCTACCTTCTGTTTACCATTTTTGTAAATTTCTAATTTGAAATTTGTATATAACAAATGCCAACCAGTTCAATAATTAGAATTTTCTATGTTAATTTGAGCGTTTAATTTATTTTTACTTATAGTTCCAAAATAAAAACTTCCCCACCTTATTAATCTATGAAAACAAAATTTATTTCATATCACTCTATTTCATGTTCTAATTAATTTCATAAATGCAATTATATATATATATATATATATATATATATATATATATATATATGTATATATATATAATTACTATATTTTATTTATACTTTCTTTAAATTATACTTTATTTAAACTATATTTTATTTCAATTACACTTTATTTTACTTATACTTTAATGTAATTATAGCTTATTTTAATTATCCTTTATTTAAATTATCCTTTATTTTAATTATCCTTTATTTTAATTATACTGTAATTTTACTTATATTTACTTTAAATTTTATTTTACTTATACTGTATCTAAGTTATACTTTATTTTAATTGTACTTTATAATACTTATACTTTATTTTAATTATATATTATTTTAATCATCCTTTATTTCATTTATACTTTATTTTATTTATACGTTATTTCAATCATACTTTATTTGAATTATACTTTATTTTATTTATACTTTATTTTAATTATACGTTATTTTAATTATACTTTATTTTATTTATACCTTATATTAATTATACTTTATTTTAATTATACTTTAGTTGCTTGATACATCATTTTCATTATACACTTTTGTAAATTATACTTTATTTAATTATACTTTATTTTAATTATACTTTAGTTGCTTGATACATCATTTTCATTATACACTTTTGTAAATTATACTTTATTTAATGATACTTTATTTTAATTATACTTTAGTTGCTTGATACATCATTTTCATTATACACTTTTGTAAATTATACTTTATTTAATTATACTTTATTTTAATTATACATTTTTTATAATACTGTTTAAATTATACTTTATTTTAATTATACTATATTTATATTATACTTTATTTTACTTATACATTATTTTAATCGTACTTTATTTTAATAAACTTTATTTTAATTACACTTTATTTTAATTAACATTTATTTTGATTATACTTTTATTTTTTTACTAATACTTATGTTCATTATACTTTATTTTATTAACCTTTATTATAATTATACTTTTTTTACTTATACTATCTTTTACTTATACTTAATTTTTTTATTATACATTGTTTTAATTATAATTTATTTTATCTACACTTTTTTATACTTTAATTCGTTAATACTTTATTTAACTTATACTTTCCGTAATTATACATTATTTAATTATACTTTATTTCAGTTATATTTGACTTAAATTATACTTATTTTTCTTATAATTTATTTTAATTATACTTTATGTGATGATACTTTATTTTAATAATACTTTATTTTAATTATACTTTATTTTAATTGTACTCTATTTTAATTATACTTTATTTTAATTACACTTTGTTTTTATTGTACTATACTTAAATTATACTTCATTTTAATTACCCTTTTTTATTATACAATAATTTAATTATACTTTATTTTAATTATACTTTTTTATTATAATTTTTAACTTATACTTTATTTTAATTATACTTTATTTGAATTGCACTTTATTTTAATTATACCTTGTTTTAATTATACTTTATTTTTTATTATACTTTATTTCAATTATATTTTAATTTAATTATACTTTATTTTAATTATAATTTATTTTAATAATACTTTGTTTTAATTATACTTTATTTTACTTATACTTTATTTTAATTATACTTTATTTTAATTACACTTTGTTTTTTATTATAATTTATTTTAATTCCACTTTATTTTAATTATACTTTATTTTAATTCCACTTTATTTTAATTGTACTTTATTTTAATTATACCTTGTTTTGATTATACTTTATTTTTTTATTCTACTTTATTTTACTGATACTTTATTTTAATTATGATTATTTAATTTTACTTTATTTGAATTCTACTTTATTTTAATCATATTTAATTTTTATTATATTTTATTTTAATAATACTTTATATTCCGTATACTTGATTTTAATTCTACTTTATTTTAATTTTACTTTATTTGAATTTTACTTTATTTTAATTTTACTTTATTATCCGTATACTTTATTCTAATTTTACTTTTTATTAATTATACTTTATTTTAATCATAATTTTTTAATTATACTTAATTTTAATTATTTTTTAAATTATACTTCATTTTAATAATACTCCATTTTAATTAGACTTTATTTTTATTATACTTTATTTGCTTTCTACTTCCTTTTTATTATACTCTTTTGTTAATTATAATTTATCTAATGATACATTATTTTAATTATACATTTTTTATTATACTTTTAAAATTATACATTATTTTAATTATACTTTATTTATATTATACTTTGTTTTACTTATACTTTATTTTAATTGTACTTTAATTTAATAAACTTCATTTTAATTAACATTTATTTTGATTACCTTATTTTAATCATACTTTTTTACTAATACTTATGTTCATTATACTTTATTTTATCATCCTGTATTATAATTATACTTTTTTTACTTATACTTTCTTTTACTTATACTTAATTTTTGTAATACTTTGTTTTAATTATACTTTATCTAACCACGGTTTTTTTGTACTTTAATTTGTTAATATTTAACATACACTTTCCTTAATTATACATTATTTTAATTATACATTATTTCAATTAGATTTTACTTTAATTATACTTTATTTTACTTATAATTTATTTTAATTATACTTTATGTAATGATACTTTATTTTAATTATACTTTATTTTAATTATACTTTCTTTTAATTATACTTTATTTTATTGATACTTTATTTTAATAAGACTTTGTTTTTATTATACTTTATTTTAATAATACTTTATTTTAATTGCCCTTTTTATTATACACTATTTTAATTATACTTTATTTTAATTGTACTTTTTTACTTATACTTTATTTTAATACTACTTTATTTGAATTATACGTTTTTTTAATCATGCTTTATTTTTATTATACGTTATTTTACTGATATTTTACTTTAATTATACTTTATTTTTCTTATAATTTATTTTAATTATACTTTGTTTTAATTATACTTTATTTTAATTATACTTTATTTTTATTATACATTATTTTATCTTATTTTACTTATACTTTAATTTAAATACATTTTGTTTTAATTATACTTTATTTTTATTATACTTTTTTTTATTTATACCTTATTTTACTTATACTTTATTTCAATTACATTTTGTTTTTCACATACTTTAGTTTAATTATACTTTTGTTTAATTACCCTTTTTATTATACAATATTTTAATTATACTTTATTTTAATTATACTTTTTTAAATTATACTTTTTTATTCATACTTTATTTTAATTATGCTTTTTTGAATTGTACTTTATGTTTATTATACATTGTTTTAATTATACTTTATTTTTAGTATACTGTATTTTACTGATACTTCATTTTAATTATACTTTATCTTCTGTATATTTTATGTTAATTATACTTATTTTATTTTACTTTCTTTAAATTAAACTTTATTTTAATTATACTTTGTTTTCATTATACTTCATTTTAATTATACTTTATCTACTTTATTTTAATTGTATTTTGTTTTACTTATACTTTATTTTAATTATAATTTATTGTAATTATACTTTTTTTTAAAATTATACTTTATATTCCGTATACTTTATTTTAATTCTACTTTTTTAAATTATAATTTATTTCCCTGATACTTTATTTTTATTATACTTTATTAATTATACCTTATTGTAATCATATTTGTTTTAATTATACTAGATTTTAATTATGTTTTATTTCAATTACACTTTATTTTAATTATGGTCCATTTTAATTGTACTTCATTTTAATTATACTTATTGTACTTATACTTGGTTTTACTTATACTTCATTCTCTTTATACTTTATGTTTTTTATAATTTATTTTAATTATTCTTTATTTCATTATCTTTTTTTTAATTATACTTAATTTTATTATAATTTTTTTAATTAACATTTATTTTAATTATATTTTATTTTAATCATACTTTATTTTACTTATAGTTTTTTTATTATACTTTTTTAATTATACTTTATTTTACGTACAGTTTATTTTTATCATACATCATTTCAGTTATACTTTTTTTACTTTTACTTTATTTTAATTGTACTTATGTTAATTATACTTTATTTTTATTATACGTTATTTTAATTTTCCTTTATTTTAATTATAATAGTTTATTTATCATTTATTTTAATTATAGTTTATTTGTGTTGACTTTACTTTACTAATACTTTTTTAATTATACTTTATTTTACTTTTACTTTATTTTAATTATTCCTTATTTTTTTATAATTTTTTAAAAAATTATACTCTTTTAATTATAATTTCGTTTAATTATACTTTAATTTTAATTATATTTTATTGTACTCATACTTAGTTTTTCTCATACTTCTTTTGTAAATACTTTATTTTAATTATACTTTATTTTATTTATATTTTCACCTTCTCATAATTTGTTGTAATCATACTTCATTTTAATTATACTTTATATTTATTACACCTCATTCCGATTATGTTTTATTTTAATCAGACTTGTTTTAATCATACTTTATTTTAATTATACTTCATTTTACTGTACGTTTTTTATTTTACATTATTTTAGTTAAACTTCTTTATCTATACTTTATTTTAATTATACTTTAGTTTACTTATACTTTATTTTATTTATACTTTATTTTATTTATACTTTATTTTGTACTTTGTTTTACTTATAGTTTATTTTACTTTTTTTCTTATACTTTATTTTAATTATAAGTATTTTACTCATAGTTTATTTTAATTATACTTTTTATACTTATACTTTATTTATTTATACTTTTTAAAACTTATACTATTTTAATTGTAGTGTTTAATTTTACTTTATTTTACTTATACTTTATTTTAATTATAGTTTATTTTGATTATAGTTTATTTTAATTATACTTTTATTTGATTATACTTGTTATTATACTTTATTTCAATTATACTTTTTTTTAAATTGTACTTGATTTTACTTCTATTTTGTAAATTATACTTTATTTTAATATTGTTATTTTTATCATGATTTATTTTTTAGTAATCAATTATAATGCAAATTTTATTAATAAGCAAATCTTTTATAATAAAAACTGTAACCTTCTACAACTATATTATTTATCAATCTGTTAAGAACATTTTGAGAACTAACTGATTTAATTTTGAAAATTAGTTATTCACCTTTAACTGATTTTAAACAATTACGGTTGAAATATTACATAGAATAATTTTATATTAAAGATATGTACGATATCTTAAATATAAATTAATTACAATAAATATGTGTAGTTTTTGTAATTTTTAATTAAATTACATATTAATAAAATTTAATTCTCTATAAATATAAAATATGGATCAAATAAACAATTGCCATTACCGAAAATATTATCTCAGTATATATATATATATATATATATATATATATATATATAATGAATTAATAAAAGATTGAGTTTAATATGTTTTATTAAAGTATATCAAAATAAGTACAATATATTAATACCAGATTTAAATTTTAGTGACTTCCAAAATGGCGTAATAAATTAAAAAATAGAATTTCTCTTCAAATTTTCGAATTTTGTAGTTATGCCAATGTGCATTTTCTTTTCTTTTGAGTGCTGCTATTTTTTTCTGAGGAGTTAAGGCAAAACAGATTTAGTGATTGATATAATAATTTAAATAATGATTTTGTGCTACGAAAAGATGATGTCAAAAATGTGAATTTCAACGAACTTAAAGCAATAAAATATTTATTATGAAATTCGGAATATAGATTTTTGTCATTTACTTGTTTTATGCTCTGTAATTATATTGAACTTCATAAATTAAGGAAGCAATATTATTGAAAAAATATATAATTCCACATTATTATTGGAATCGCAACTTTATAGAAATCGACAGAACATTAACTCTATATTAATATATACGAATCTGCAGGAATCAAAATATTATATTATGAATACTTTACGATCGGGCTAGCCCGGCCTCCTCTGTTAGCTTAGATAAATACTTTTGCTGTTTTAACAAAAGAGCTCCAGTAATATAAGAGCGTCTCCATTTATGCCGAGCATCTACAGAATGCCATCAATATATTACATATGAATGAATCCCCAGTAGAATTTCCCGCTAATATATAATTTGGTATACGGCCCCATACAATCAAATGTTAAAAACAAAACTTGGTAAGAAATTTCTAGACATTATTGAAAAACACTTTCCCGCAACCAACCCCTTACACAAAATCTTCAATAAAAATACCTTGAAGTTATCTTACAGTTGTTGCGAAAATTTAGAGATGATAATTAAAGCACATAATGATAAAATACTAAATAAAAACAATGTAAACAACAACAAAATAAACAATAAAAAAGTAGACACCATGACAAAAATAAAACCAACACTAGCAGAAATAATAATAATAATAATAATAATAATAATAATAATAATAATAATAATAATAATAATAATAATAATAATAATAACAAACCAACCCCGGACAAGAACAACCATACCATAAATAAAAATAATAATAACGAACAAGATAAATGCAACTGTAGACACCGCATGTCAAACAAAAAGCGTAGTTTATCAAGCAACAATATTTGCGAAAGAAAACCCGAATAACAAGAAATATTACGTAGGCATGAATTCCTTAGATTTCAAAACCCCATACTATGGCCACAAAAGTACATTCAGAAATAAAAAAACACCGTATAAAAACAACACTAGCGAATAAATACTGAGAACTTAAAGAAAGCGGACATTCGCCGGTAGTCGAATGGAAAATAATAAGACAAGCTACCACGTGCAGACATTTAGATGACCCATGTAAATTATGCCTCCATGAAAAATTTGCTAAATATGCTTTAAAGTACACTTTAAAGAACCCCAAAATCTATTAAACTGTAGACGAGAAATAGCAAACAATGGTGTTCACAAAATAAAACTTACTCTAGGATAGCGATACAAAATAGCTTTTAAACTAACAAAAACAATAGAAAACAAACAAATAAATAAATTAAATAAACATGAATATCCATAAACGACCACACACACACACACACACACACACACACACACACACACACATATATATATATATATATGTGTGCATGTATGTGTGTACACATACATGCACACATACATACATATATATGTCAGGTCATGTCATATGCTACTGGTACCATGTAACCCAGTACTACCTGCCTCATGGTCGGGTCACCAGCGACTAAACTGGTTCCCCCACCAGACTTGTTTGGTGAGGAGGGCGGCTAGTCTCCCTGAAGGATTAAATACAAGACCTTCCAAAGGGCGAATGAACTCTTTTTCTGGGTCAACGGCCAACTAGCACCGTGTATATTAGTGTGTGTGTGTGTGTGTATATATGTGTATTGGGGTAGAGAGGGCTCCCGTAAGCCGTGGTGAAGGCAACCTTTCTAGGAGAAGCAAATCTCTGATTTTAAAAACCCTAAAGCGGAAGACCAGTACCCGCATTAAGCTGGTCTGCAGTTTAATTTGTTGCTGGCTATCTTGCTCTTGCTTGTTGCTGGATGTCAACATTTTGAACCGAGAGAGAGACTTAGCTGTCGTACAAAGCTAAGACTCTGTAACATCATATTTGTATAGATACTCCCTCAGACATTTGAGCTCATGGATTTTAAATGTCTGAGGGATTGGCACTCGTCTGACAAGACGTAGCAATCATAATGTGTGTACACATATGTATATTTATATATATATATATAAAAGAGAGCAGAAATGAGGAAAATCATCTGCCTTAAACCACTAACCTAGTTCTAAAATAGATCCTTTGTTCGATAAAATGCATGCCCATTCGCTAATAGGAAGGGGCGCGGTGGATACTAGAAAGCTGATTGGCTAACTAAAATCCTCAACATATATAAAAACGAGAAACAACCATAGAATTCTCGCATAAGCCTGACGAATCCTATAGTGGATGAAACGCCGAATATTCAGTGTAGCTTAATCGCCATATATATTTTATAAATTACTAACTAGCTCTACGTATTGAGTACTTTTGAAGTAAATACTTAAAGTTTACGCATAAATCTATACTTTCGTATATTAATATTATGTGAGTAAATGAAGTAGTTATATATATATATATATATATATATATATATATATATATATGTATATATATTTAGTAGAAATGGTAATTAATAAAAACCTGAAGAAAATGCTCAATACTGTTGTAGAGCAAATATGCGTTTTTTTTATTACGGTATCTTTCTGTTAAGTTACATTATTGTTTCAGCAACCGGCCGTTTTTTTTTGGCCGACTCTAGCATCCTCAGACTTTTACAGAAATGCTCGTTATGATGGGATGAAAGAGTGAATGATGTCAGGGGAGGGGTGCGAGAAGAGCGGAAAAAAGAGGAAGGGAACAAGGGGAAAGGTGAGAGGGAGTGTTTAGTATGTCGGTAATGTTTTAGTTTTGGAGTTTAAGGACCTTAGGTGGTTGTGGGGGAGGGTCTGGGAAGTTCATTTCTGGTGTGGCTGAGGGCGTAGGGATACATGGAGGGGGAGGGGGATATGTGGGTGTAGGAGGAGGGGGGTTACTTTAAAGTTCGAGTCTGAGTGTTTAAGTTTTTGGCGTCTCGTTGGTGAGATGATGTCTTGATAAGTATGTCTTGACCTGTTGGGTGTTCGCTTAGGTTCTGAGGCGGCGGGGTGGGGCTATGATTCTGTTTATTTATTTGGTTTTATTTGCTCAATTTAGCACCTTAAGGAAAATTTGACGTCAGCGGGAGCGGCGCGTGTGTCTATGCATACATGCGCGCATATGTGCATATATCTGCACGCCAGGGCGGAGATGTATGTGTACATGTGAACGTTTCTTTAAGTATATATGTGTGTACGTGCGCATATGTGTGCTCGCGCGCACAGCCACTAGCTAACCCTCTCCAAGCATTTAACAACAAATGAAAACCAAATAAATAAACCGAATCGTACCCCCCCCCCCGCCTCCGAATCTAAGCGAACACCCAACAGGTCAAGACATACTTATCAAGAAATTATCTCACCAACGAGACGCCAAAAACTTAAACATTAAGACTCGAATTTTAAAGTAACCCCCTCCTCCTACCCCCACATATCTCACTCCCCCTCCATGTATCCCTATGCCCTCAGCCACACCAGAAATTAACTATTATTATTATTATTATTATTATTATTATTATTCAATGCATTCACATGAAATTGATATACCTATACACCAGACCCTCCCCCACAACCACCTAAGGTCCTTAAACTCCAAAACTAAAACTACCGACAGACCAAACACCCCCTCCCACCTTTCCCCCTTGTTCCCTTCCTCTTTTTGCTGCTCTTCTCGCACCCCTCCCCTGACATCATTCACTCTTTCATCCCATCATAACGAACATTTCTGTAAAAGTCTGAGGATGCTACAGACGGCAAAAAAAAAAAACGGCCGGGTAGCTGAAACAATAATTTAACTTAACAGAAAGATACGGTAATAAAAAATAAAACGTATATATATATATATATATATATATATATATATATATATATATATATATATATATATATAGCTTTAAAGGTAAAAATCCAATATTATATGTGTGTGTATGTGTGTGTGAGAGAGTATGTGTGAGAGTGTGTGTATTTCATCTATTTATGTGCATAATTTATTTCTTGTATATAATAATGAATTTACGTTAACTGTGTCTCATATCTAAATGAACCATAGTATGATTATGAGTGAAAATATATATAACAATTAAGTTCACAAAGGCATCTATTTTTCGGGGAACCGTCATTTTTTGTTATACTTCCTTTTATACATCCAAGTAGTGTTGCTTGTGTAGTTAACTTACCAATTAGATTTGTTGTTTTTTTCTTCTCGGTTAATTTTTTCTAATATTTAATGCAAATATTTTCTTAACAAAAGGTGTTATTTATCAAGGACAATATTAATATATGTTGATTTTAATATCCACAGATGAGATTGTGATGCAAAATGTTTGAAGAAGTAATTTTTCTTTTCTAGGATATTGATTACATATCAAGAACTGTCCAAGTAAGTACTGGAAATAGGTATATCAGTTTCATGTGAATGCATGGAATAATAATAATAATAATAATAATAATAATAATAATAATAATAATAATAATAATAATAATAAAAACAACAATAATATATATATACACACAGACACGCATATATATATATATATATATATATATATATATATATATATATATATATAATTGTAATAATGTGTTGCTGTTTCATCGGAAATGAAAATTTTGATTAATCGATTCAATCAGACATTAAAGAGAAATCAAACAGTCAAACGCTTTATTGATTGTGCAGAGTTGATTTCGCCAGGGAGATGTTTTTAGTAGTTATGGGCTCAGCATTACACGGGGTGAGTTGGGTGGTTGATCAGGAAGGCCAATCTCAGTGAAAGCTAAAACTCTTGGGTATGCGTGCAGTTCCGTCTGACTAGCTTTTGTCCGGTCAATATAAAAACGACCCTCGATATTCTCCTCTCACTTAATCCCCCACCCCGTGTGGTGCTGGAAATATCCACCGTATCTATTTCCAGTTGATGTTGATTGGTTCATAATTAGCGCTGTGTGGCACTTAGATATTGCTGCCAATTGGCGCCCCTCGCCATTAAAGTGACGCATCGTCATTGTAAATTGCAACTGATCGACTTTCGATGCTTGGGGATTTATTTATTTTTCATTTCTATTCGTTTGGGAGCATAACACATTTTAAAGAATTCAGAGTTACTTTCGAATCTTGAAAGCAAATACACTTCAGCCATTTTAAGCCATCTTCATATGACCATGATGTCTCGCCCATTTCATTGACACTTATAGCTTTCAGACAGAAATAAACATATACAAATGCGCTTCAGCAAACATTTAGGAAAATTCTTAATGCGTGTTTTAAGAAAATATCTGCTCACTTGATTCTAATAATTTTTATACATTTTCCGGCTCGGCAGCTTCTCATAGCAGTCGTCCATACAAGCAGTCGATATTTTCACCCTCACCGTCAGATCCACTATCATCGCCATGCACTTAAACGGCGAATCTTATTGATAGGATGACTATTTCGTCTTAGTATCGTAATTATCTCATATCAGAGAAGTTACTGCCCCCTGTTTCCTACTTGCACTTCAATTTTCGTTTCCGTTGCATGTTCTTGGTAAAAAGAAAACCTTCCTTTATTTTTAAAATCATAACGTTTTTATTCTTCAGAATGACATTTTCGAACTTAAACGGACATATGGGTTATAAATACAATTCGCTAAATATTTACTTGCGGTTTTACTCATTTAAATTATTTTCTTATTCTGATAAATATGTTTTGGAGAAAACTTTTGACTACTGATTCTCAAACAGGATAAAACCTCACATCCTTGAGTGAGAGTATTGACTACAAGTAAACACCATGCAATTCATTTATTCGACGTTTACATCACTCGTTGCACACAGAAATAGTTCTTTGGCACAGTTATTATAGTCACTTGTCACATTGACGAAAATTGTTATAGATTAAACTAGTTACATTTACCTATATAGCTGTTGATTATTGAATGAATTATTTTCTGAATTAAAGATTGCTCTTGATGATAACTGCATTAGTCATAAGAAACATACACAGGCATTGACGCCTGAACGACGTTCGGATAGGCAGTTTATCAGTTGTCGCCTAAATAGCTCTAATTTAGACGCACTCAGAAAATTATATTTCATTTTACTTATACTTAAACTATTAATTGCTTTTTTTCACGTAGTGCCATATGTGCATCCTTTACGTTTGTTTTATTATATTAATATTGTTTTTACATTTTAGTTAAGCGTTCACGTTCGTCAGACAAATGAATTCTTTCTTTCGATAATTATAGCTGATTTCGCCACTACATAATAAGTATAATAGGGTAGGGTAACAATTTACTCTTCGTTAGCTTGTTCCGAATTTAAATTTAACAACAAACCCTCTCAGGCAATCCCCGAAAAGAGTATGAGGTTTTCGAGTGAACTTGATTAGAGTGCTAATTGAAACTCCCAAAAAGTTTACTATTGGGACAATATTTGGGAACATTTGCCAGCAGAAAAAAAAGAACGCAATGCTTGTCCATCTGCCAGAGTAAAAAGGGCTTCTCTTCACAAATGTACACGTCTTATAATTATAATTATTGAACATGTGTAAAGACCAGCTGAGATAAATGAAAAGAGTAAAATCGAAAGCGGACAGTTGACTTTCAGACTGCAGAAAAAAGAGAAAATCCGGCATGGCTGGTGCTAGAAAATTAAATATCCCCAAATAGTTTAATAGTGTTTTTGAAGCTCCTATGACTCATCCACATCTGCGATGTGTCATCTTAATTATTTCTATCACAGGTTCCCTTCTTGGAATCGGGTCCGACAATGCGGTAGACGTTTTCTTTTTGCTTTTTGTTAGAAATCGATTTAACACGTCAACATTTACAGTGCATGGAAGCAATTGCACTTTTTCCATTGAGTACCTGTCAATATTCACCCCTCTTCCTCTCTTTTAAAATGTTAATGACGTTCGGTTTCTTTTTAACCAGTCTACATCAAATATAACCTCCTAATCAAAGTCTGGAGCAATATACAGGTTCTGTAAAGCTTTCATTTTCTTTGATTTAATGGTTAAATTGACCGTGCTTCTTAACACCATCTTTTGCTGTTTGTCACGCTATAACTGCTCGGATGAGAATTTCTCAGTTACAATCTTTCCGTTCCTAACTTCGCAAAAACTGATGATTTTTAGGAGCGTGAGCTGCGGTCCTGTGTCGATCAATACCTTTATCAGTCCACTCATATTTTTACTCATGTGCCCCATTTTCGAAGTCTTGTTAAATGTGCTCTTATACTCCTTCAAACATTTTTCGGTTTATTCTTTCTTCGGTCGGTCAGTTTTGGACCGATTTAACTAGTTTCCGGGCACCCAGATCCTCTGGTGTTAATGTTTCACGGTATCCTTCTTTCCTCGAAGATTTAGCATGTTTACATGGCTGAGTACCTAGATTTGAAAAGTCATTATACTGTTCTGATAATTGATCGACCAATTCCTTATTAATTATATTTAGATGACGAGATATCTCCGATCCATTACGATGCTAAGCTATGTTTAATAGCTCTGAACCTGGTACCTTACAGGTCCGTTCTTTCTTTTTTAGAACCGCTTGCCAGGGCTTTAAGTCAGACGGTTTCCCAGTAATGTTTTGAATCTTTAATGACCTTGAATTTTTTATTTATTGAATCGGTTTTATTTTAGCCACTTCGTCTCTATTTCAATTTTTCAGCACCAGACGATTTAACAACAAAAAAAAAACCCTCTATACACCAACAATTTTTTATAAATCATTTTCAACAACACAATTTAAGAGAAAAGCTGGAGAAATTGTCATCTACGTTAGATTTTTCTGATTTACGAAATGTTTTTTTTTCTCTCTCATGGATGCCTGTGGAAAGACTTCTGAGTCGACGTAGCTGTCTTTTTTGGTGAATAATTTCTTAATTTCTCTCTGCTGTGGTCGTGCCGTGGAAGTATACTCTGGTTGGTTCCTGGAAATCCTCGACACCAAGTGTGAGGAATATTCAATACAGGACTCCCGGTTGTTATTTAATTGATCCGTTGAATCTTTTATTTCCCGGCACCATTGTAACGTCCGTATGTGGTATCTTATTTTCCGGCACCATTGTAACCAAGAAATAAAGATACGCGTATGCATTTCTTGGCGCCATTGTTACGTCCGTATAATGTATCTTGTATTTCCTGGCACAATTGTTATGCCCGTATTCTGTATCTTTATTTTTGGCACCCTTGTTACGTATGTTGTATCCTTTATTTCCTGGCATCATTGTAACGTCCGTACACTGTATCCTTTTTTTTCGCAGCACAATTGTAACGTCCGTATGTTGTATCCTTTATTTCTCTGCACCATTGTTACGTTCGTATATTGTATCTTTTATTTCCCGGCGTAATTGTAACGGTGATATGTTGTATCCTTTATTTCTCGGCACCATTGTAATGTCCGTAAGTTGTATCCTTCATGCCTTGGCACTAGTGTAACGTCCGTATGTTGTATTCTTAAGGTCTTGACATCATTGTAACGTCAGTACTTTGTATCCTTTAACGTCCTTATTGCATCCTTTATTTCTCGGCACCATTGTAACGTCCGTAGTTTGTATCTTAAATTCTGGGCACAGTTGTAACGTCCGTATGTTGTATCCTTTATTTCCCGGCACTATTGTAACGTCCGTATATTATAGCTTTTATTTATTGGCATCATTGTAACATCCGTATGTTGTATTCTTTATTTCTTGGAACCATTGTAACGTTCGTATTTTGTATTGTTTATTTCTCAGCACAATTGTTACGTCCGTACATTGTAGCTTTTATTTCTCGGCACTATTGTAAGGTATGTTTTATTCTTTATTTCTCGGCTCTATTGTAACGTCCGTATGTTGTATTTTTTATTTCTCGCGAGCATTGTAACGTCTGTATGTGTTATATTTTATTTTCCGGTGCCATTGTAACGTCCGTATGCTGTATTTTTTATTCCTCGGCATAATTTTACATTCCAAAGTTGTATCTTTTATGTCTTGGCACCATTGTAACGTCCGTGTATTGTACCATTTATTTCTCCGCACTATTGTAACGCCCGTATGCTGTTTTTTTTCTCGGTACCATTGTAACGTCCGTATTTTGTATATTTATTAGTCGACACCATTGTAATGTCGGTATGTTGTATCCTTTATTTCTCGGCACCATTGTAACGTCCGCATGTTGTATCATTTTTTCTCGGCAGCATTGCAACGTCCGTATTTTGTATCCTTTATTTCTCGACACTATTTTAACGTCCGTATGTTGTATTTTTTTCTCCGCACCATTTTTTTTTACAAGGTAGTCACCACTTATCAACGCCGAGAAGCCCCTCGAGGATAAGGGTTATTGCGTGTACAGTACGTTAGTATTGGAGACTGATCAAGTGTCTTATTTAAGGGGGCGGTTCCTCATGAATTTGTTTACATTGGAGTTGAAGATATCCAGATTGTAGTCAGGTGGGAAACAGGCAACTGGAACAGAGTTCGACAGGCGTGCACTTCTAAGAAAGAAGCTTTGTTCATGGAATATACGTTTTGATTTTGGCACAGATAAGTAGTGGGGGAAATTTTTGACAGTGGTTTCAGCTAGACAGGTGTTTATCGTGAAAGATTGGCGAGGCGGGACCAGAGATTGGAGCTAAGACGAGCACCTGCCATGGTAGTAACGATAAAACAAAGACAGGCTCTCAATGTTTCTCCTGTAGGAGAGAGGTTGCAGGGAAGAGAAAAGGACATCACCCACTAGGCCACGAAGCCAAATTTTGTACTCTGCCAAGGCAGGATAGGCTGTTTTTTGCAGCTCCTGCCCAGATGTGGCAGAAGTACTCCATCCTTGGACGTACTTGGCTTTTATACAGATAGAGAATTGTATCAAGGGTGAGATATCTTCTGGAGCGGTAGAAGGATCCTACCATTATTCCAGCGACCTTGGCAACTGACTTGATGTACGTGTTCCATTTCAGGTCAGGAGTAAAGGTCAAACCCAGAAGCTTAGCAAAACATGGAGCTTCCCCTAGACGACAGCCACCCATTTCAATTGATGCGAGATGGGGAGCAGAGCGTTGATGATGTAAAGATAGCAACTTGGTTTTAGATGCATTAAAAGTAACCAGCCAATCCTCCCCCACTGTACCACACGCTCAAGATCAGAGGAGAGAGAATCAGAGAGAATCATTTACGGCCTTTGATGTGTTGCCATAGATGGTCGTGTCATCAGCATAAATGTCAACGAATTATTTAAGTATGTGTTTTGGGAGATCATTGATGTATACCAGGAAGAGAGTTTGGCCTAGGATGAACCCCTGAGGGAATACAGCATTAATATTGAGGGCCTCTGATTTCTGCCCATCAACCACTACTCTTATGAGCCTATCGGAGAGAAATGATTTAATGATCGAGAAAACATTTCCAGTTATACCGTAGCTGGAAATCTTGTGAAGTAGGCCCTTATGTCATACCTTATCGAAGGCCTTTGATATGTCAAGGACAATTGCCATATAGAGAAAGCCTTTGTCCAGAAATTCGCTAATCCTATGAAATATAACAGTTAGCACATCTGCTGTAGATCTGGCAGAACGGAAACCAAAGAAGGTTATTTCTGCTGAGGTGGTTGACTATTTCTCTATTTAATATGGTTACTCATAACACACAGGATACTTATTGGTCTGTACTGAGAGGGAGATGACTTATCACCTGAATTCTTAAATACAGGGCATACTGATGAGATTTTCCAGGGTGTTGGGAAGCACTTCTCTTTAAGGCAACGCTTAAAGAGTTTTGGGCAAGTTCTGGTAGAAGCTTTTTCAGCACAATGATTGAAATGCCGTCAGGGCCAGTTGCTTTACTGGAATCAAGGTTCTTGATTAGTTTGGCGACCTCATGCACATATATTTGTATGTTGCAGAGCGTGTTGTCCGTTATAGGAGGAAATACGGGGAGTTGATGGCCTTCGTCGCATAGGGTAGAATTAGCTGCAAAGTTCTTGGCAAATAGTTTGGCCTTATTTGATGCTGAGGAGATGACCTCAGGTCCATTGATGATGGTTGGGATAAAACGCACGCTTCTGTTCAGGATCCTGTTTGCTATTTGCCAAAACTGGTGGGAACGAAGCCGCTGCTCAGCTACTTTGGATTTAACGGACTAGCTCGCTTGCATTTTGTATTACTCTTTTACAGTGGTTGCTGGCAGTCCTGAATGCAGCTTTAGTCTCAGTCCATCTATTAAGTTGATAGCTATGGAAAAAGTGATTTCTGTGCGCGATGGCAGCAGCCCATTCTGGGGAGAACCATGGCTGGCTGTTAGGTTTTTGTTGGAATTTTTTTGGATGGTATGAATCGGTCTATGCTTACAATTAGTCATTCGGTCAGGTTTGATACTATGGAGGACACATCCTCTTTAAACATGGAATGCAGGGGTGGATCAGATATAAGTGTACGGAAGCTATGCCAGTCAGCCGTAGAGTATCGATATACAGTACAGTGGAGAGGTACATCTGAAGACTTATTCATTTCGTTTTTATCTTAACTGATACAACCGAGTGGTCGGAAGATCCCAGAGGAGACAAAACGGAACTTGAACATAGCTCAGGGAAGTTGTGAGAAAAAGGTCTAGAAGACTAGCATACTGACCGGAAGTATCGGGCACTCGGGTAGGTTCGTGAGCAACCTGGATGAGGTCAAAGGCAATGACAAAATCATGACAGAACCTCCCCTCATCATCTGTCTTGTTAGAGTGGGGCAGCCATTGTGGACATTGAAGTCACCACAAATGTGAAGGGTGAGCAGACAGGATGTGGTCAATTTTTTCAGATATGCTCTTAAAGATAGTAACTCCGCTGTTATGGAGGCGATAGAGAGCAAATATAAATGCACTGGTGTAAGCAAGTGCAACCCGGAATCACATATAAGGTAAATTAGGGTCTTCTCTGGAGATATCCCTACTACACGGAAAGCCATCTGTAATGTAGGCACATATACCATGCCTATGGCGATCTTGGGGGTCAGATTTAGATGTTAAGTTAGAGTATCCTTTAATTATGAATTCGCTCGTATGTTGTACCTTTATTTCCCGACACAATTGTAACGTCCGTATGCTGTATCTCTTATTTCTCGGCATTTTTGTAACGGCCAAAGTTGTATCTTTTATTTATCGGCACCAATGTAACATGCGTGTTTTGTATCCTTTATGTCTCGATACGATTGTAAATTCTGTAAGTTGTGTCTTTATTTATCGGCAGCATTGTAACATCCATATATTGTATCTTTATTTCTCGACACCATTGCAACGTCCCTATGTGTTATCCTTTATTTCTCGGTACCATTGTAACGTCCGTATGTTGTATCCTTCATGTCTTGGCACCATGTAATACGTCTGTATTTTGTATCTTTTATTTCTCGGCACCATTGTAACGTCCGTATGTTGTATCTTTTATTTCTCAGCACCATTGTAATGTCCGTATGTTGTAGCCTTTATTGCTCGGCACAATTGTAACGTCCGTATGTTGTATCCTTTATTTCTCGGCACCATTGTTACGTCTGTATGTTGTATCTTTATTTCTCGAACCATTGTAACGTCCGTATCTTGTATCCTTTATTTCTCAGCACCATTAAAACGTCCGTATGTTGTATCTTCCATTTCTGTTCATCATTGTAACGCCCGTATGCTTTATCTTTTATTTCTCGGCATTTTTGTAACGTCCATATGTCGTACCTTTTATTTCTTGGCACCATTGTAACGTCCGTATATTGCATCCTTTATTGCTCGGCACACTTGTAACGCCCGTATAATGTATCTTTTATTTCCCGGTGTCATTGTAACGTCCGCATGTTATATCTTTTATTTCTCAGCATCAGTGTTACGTCCGTATATAGTATCCTTCATGTCTTGGCACCATTGTAACGTCCGTATGCTATAGCTTTACTTTCTCAGCAGCATTGTAACGTACGTATGTGGTATCTTTTATTTCTGGGCACACTTGTAACGTCCGTATTTTGTATCTTTATTTCTCGGCACCATTTAACGTCCATATTGAATATTTTATTTCTCGGCACCGTTGTAACGTCTGTATGTTTTATCTTTATTTCTCGGCACCATTGTAACCTCCGTATGGTGTGTCCTTTATTTCTCGACACTATTGTAACGTCCGTATGTTTTATCTTTTATTTATTGGCAACATTGTTACATCCGTGTGTTGTACCATTTATTTGTCGGCATGATTGTAACTCAGAATGTTGTATCGTTTATTTTTTAGCACCATTGTAACGTCCGTATGTTGTATCTGATTTCTCGGCACAAATAAATATACACGAGAAATAAAGATACACCCGTATGTTGTATCTTTTATTTCCCGGCACCATTTAAACGTACGTATAATGTATCTTTCATGTCTTGGCAGCATTTCTATGCACAATTGCAACGTACGTATATGATATCTTTCATTTCTCGGCACAATTGTAACATCCCTATGTTATATCTTTTATTCTCGGCACCAATTTAACGTCCGTAGGTTATATCTTTTATTTCTCAGCACTATTGTGACGCCCGTCTGTTTTATCCTATATTTCTTGGTACCATTGTAACGTCTGTATGTTTTATGTTTTACTTGTCAGCACTATTATAACGTCCATATGCTGTATCCTTTATTTCTTGGCCCCAGTGTAACGTCCGTATGTTGTATCTTTCATTTCTCAGTACCATTGTAACTTCCGTATGTTGTATCCTTTATTTATCAGCACTATGGTAACGTCCGTATGTTGTATCTTTTATTTCTGAGCACCATTGTAACGTCAGTATGTTGTATCTTTTATTTCTGGGGACCATTGTAACGTCCGTATGTTGTACCCTTTTTTTCTCAGCCCCATTTTTACGTCTGTATGTTGTTTGTTTTTTTCTTTTCGGCACCATTGCCCGTAAGTTGTATCCTTTATTTCTTGGTACCATTGTAACGCCTGTATGTTGTATCTTTTATTTCTCGGCACTATTGTAACGTCCGTATGTTGTGTTCTGTCTTGCTCGGCACCATTTTTACGTCCGTATGTTGTATCTTTTATTGTTCAGCACCATACTAACGTCTTTTAGTTTATCTTTTATTTCCCGGCACCATTGTAACGTCCGTATGTTGTATTCTTTATTTCCCGGCACCATTGTAACGCCCGTATGTTGTATACTTTATTTAGGGAGTGTATCTTCCTTGCGCCATCTGTCATCTCGAGATCTCTCGGTGACATTATAAAAATTCCGAGTCGGAATTGGATGGTGCAAATATTTCAATGCAGCAATATAACTGATTCAATTTTATTTGCTTATCGACCAAGACAACACAATCAGGTACAAGGTGTCGAATTTTACTTCTATAAAATTGTGCTCATCCTTGCACCACATACAACAAAGTTCATTTAAACGTAAAATTCCTTTTGGTTTTGAAATTGTGTGTGAATCTGCTGGAGAAACAACGATTAACTATCGATGTGAAGAATTTTAATTTTTTTGTATATGTAACATTGTGTCTTGTTATAAATGAATACCCACAACGAAGATAATGACTACATAACAAATATGCAGAAGGAGTAATATTATGCACAACTGTTTGAATTTTCATTCAAACTAACAATTGGATTCTGGTATTGAGTTTAAAGGATTAAATTCCTATTTCAAATAGTAAATTCTCATGACAATAAACACTTGTTGGCCTGTAATTTTAATCTATTATTACTATTATTACTATTCGTTAACAATGAACATATGCCATCACACTATTATTGCTATTCGTTAACAATGAACATATGCCATCACACTATTATTGCTACCGGACTAACCTTAACCTTGTATAACAAATGTTACTGAGAAAAAAAAAACAGTTGTTTTTTGCAAACAGTAATATTTCAAAATAGCTGATAATGATGCTGGATATGATGATGTTTCGTTAACAATTAGATGCACATAGCAGCATAATCACATTTTCCTAATACACATATTTATAGATATGATTTTGTTTAGATACACAGAAAAGGCTTTTGTTTCAGAACTTTTAGATGGCGATAATTCGTATTATTTCTATTATTCGCATCTTATATGCAAAACATTTTGTGCATCTTCTGGAACTTGGGAACCTAACAATCAAATTTCGGAATGCTTATTTCAAACTCGGAAATCTATTCGTCATTTCGAACAAGTGACAATCTTTTGAGGTTAAAAGCAAAACGGGGCGGCGACAACAGCAACAGCAACAACAACAACAACAACAACAACAAAAAATAAAATAATAACTAAGAATAACAACAACAACAACAAAAACAACAAAATAATAACTAAGAAGAAGAACAACAAAAATAATAACTAAGAACAACAGCAACAAAAAATTAACTAAGAATAACAACAAAATTGTACTCGGTCAGGTCCGACAGAATGAGAACAATCTACTAGCGTGGATTAAATAAAGAGTTTAGTTCAAAATTCCGTATGTTCCCAAGTCCAAAATGAATATTTCCAAATTCAACTGCCATGTTCGAAAATATACACCTGAAGATGGAATTGTCATTGACATAAATATAAATATAACAAGCATGTACTACAACATGGTCCAAATGACAATAAATGTATCGTGGAATTTTTTCAATTCACTATTTTCAATCATATCACAATATTCTTCATCGTTCTAATCATAATCTATCCATTTTATTTGAAAACAAGTTTTTCATTTACAAATTTAGATTCTTTTACTGCAATTTTTATACTTAAATTCACTTGGAAAAAGATTTGATACTATAGTAAGTTACTTGTGCAAGTATGTGTGGAATTATTTGTCTGTCGAATTTCTTCTATTCATTACTTGCATTATGAATTCTATTGCCTTGCTATAGTGATGCAGCACGTCTCCGTTTCCTGTAGTTTTTGTAGACTTTGTGACCAACACTAATCGATTAATAATTTCTAGCATTAACCTTCATTTCACTTACATATTGTCCATTCGGAGACGCATTTCTCTTCAGTAGCGTTATGTGAATATCAAATATTTAAAGCGATAAATCACAATAGCGGAATTTCTCGTTTACAGAACATAATTTATCACACTCTGATCGTGCGCCAATTTTGACGCATCTTTATTTTCTGTGTTATTTGTAGTTTTAATGCTTTATTTTCTATTAGCGTAAACCCGTAATGCACTCGAAAAAAAGTGATGCGCACCAGAACTCCTGTGATAATACACGAACACGATATTACTGTTTATTTATATATCAACAATTTTCAAGTTATAAATGCAATGGAGAAACACATTTGCATAAAAATCTTTCAAATCACGTTTAAATTTTCGTTACACAAATATTTGAGTTTCGTACAGAAACTTGAATCTAATACAGATTTCTTTTTTGAATCGACAGTTTAAATGCTTACAAAAACACCTGTGAAATTTCCATGTATACGGTAAACATCACTATGTATCGGAATTTGTTTCATTAATAAAGCAACATTCTTTTGTATATGTGTTTATCGCCTATACGTAACTTTGATAAATGCACATTGAATTATTGATTTAATACTAGTAATATATTTTTCGAAATAAAAAACTAAAATAATTTCAAATTTAAATAAAGTTGATAAAATATAAAGCATGATTATATTTTGAAGTTAGTCCTTGACTCTGTAATAGTTTCATCGGCAGATAACGCTGGATAACATGTACAAAGCAAATTCCATTGTCTAGTGAACATGCTTCAAATAAAGAAGCTTAACTGATTTGGATAAATTCGCAAATTTATATACACACGGCACATTGAATTGCGGAATTCGTTAGTGTATACAGTATACCATCTATGATGGCTTGCCACTTTCGTAAACACATCACGGAATTAGTCGAAAAGCAACGATTCATTTAAAAGAAAAAAGGACACCGTAAGTTTTACAAACTTGTTCTTTTCTTATTTTTATTTGTCGAGTTAGTGCTGGAAAAAGAAATCGAAACGCAGTATTAGTTTGATTTCAAGTCATATCATTTTCTGGATCATCAATGAAAAACTATTTCAGTGAATTAAACGCAAACAGTATATTATATCATGGCTTCCAGCTGTGGTAAAAAAGCCTCATTAAATACAATAATAAAAAGGTTTCGGATATCGAGTGTAGGTTTTTCCTCCAAGTTAATTTTACTAGGACACACAGCTGCTGCTGCTATTATTATTATTATTATTATTATTATTATTATTATTATTATGATGATGATGATAATAATAATAATAATACATTTTATTTATCGTCCACTAGTTTATGATGGGTATATCTTATAAAAGCATATTCTTTGCATATACTGGGTTACAGAATATTCTTTCAACAAGAAACACATTTTTTTTAAAAAGAATATTCTTTTAACAAAAAGCAGATTTTTTTCAAAAAACATTCTTTTTAAATAAGAATATGCCAAATATTTACGGAATAAGTTTTTTATGCCCAAAATATGATGAAATAGATATTTGTATGTGAGTCTTTAATTTACTCATTTTTCTTTTTATATAAATGAAACATGGTAAAACCTTAGTAGGTGTTAATTCACATTAATCCTTGGGAACTGACTTAGCAAAAGTATCAACTAGAGAGCTATTCTATTAGAGAACCGTATCAGGGGCGAAATATTGGTGTGCCTTCTTTTGCCCTAAGTCTCCAGGGCCGATATATCGACCCTTTAGGGTCCAAAGGATTAAAAAAAAGTATCTAAATTTTGTGTCGAAGAAATAGCCAGTTTCAAATATGCTTCAGTAGTCTCATACGACTTGGAACAATATAAAGATGTTTTAGCGGACAGCTGAAGAAGCTTTAGTTTTGATAATTTAAAGATAAATTTAATCATAACAAGTGAAGCATGCATGGTCCCTCGTGAGTGCACAGTAAATGAGGTATTAAAAATGACTAAGTTCAGTATCACCGCCTCCATTTAGGCCAAAATGACCCCAGGGAACGTCAAATCCTGGTGAAAATGAACATCCGATGCAGTTTTAGGCCTTAAATTTGAGTTCTGCACCATGTAAAAAAAGCAATGGCTACGTCCATTATATGCACCCCCCAATTAAGCCCGAAAAGTCTCCAAGGCCTTAACATATTCAAATTTCAATTCAGCACTATGCAAATCTGCTAAAAAAACATGCACATAAAATTTTGGACAATATGGTAAAATAGTCCCAAAACTGAAGTGTTTTTATTAGCCCTAAAAGAAAGAGTTATCGCGAAGCATAGACAAACAAAATTATATGGAAATCAGTTAGTTACAACTTTTCAGAAAGTTTTATAAAAATCCAAGGCATCAATATATAAACAGTAATGAGTAGGGCAATGTCATGAATATTCTTTTATAAAAGCACATTCTTTGCATATATTGTGTTACAGAATATTCTTTTAACAAAAAGCATATTCCTTTTAAAAAAGAATACGCCAAATATTTATGGGATAAATTTTGTTGTGCCAAAAATATGCTGAAATAAAATATTTGGCTAAGACTTTTTAATTCATTCATTTTTTTAAAATATATTAAACGTGGTATAACCCTTAATAAGTGTGAATTTACATAAAAAAGTGTCACAATACTTTGTTATTTTCTGCCAGCCAGTCTTTGATGAGTTCAGATCACAATACATATAAGTTAGTTATCGCCAGCCTATGTAAGCTCGGTACAGACTACAATACTCATAAGTTTTTTTTATCGCTAGCCAATGTATGATGCATACAGATAACAATACTAATAAGTTAGTGTCTTGTAGATGCAGATCACAATACACATTTTCTTTTAGCTAGCCAGTATATTGTGGGTACAGATCACAATACTCATAAGTTTATTATCACCAGGTAGTGTCTTTGTAGATACAGATCAGAATAGCCATACGTAATTTATTGCCAGTAAGTGTCTGGTAGGGCAGGTCACAAAACTCATACGTTATTTATCGATGGGCATTGTTGGGTCGGTACAGATAACAATACTCATAAGTTATTTATCGCCAGCCAGTGTCTGATGGATACAGGTCACAGTACAAAGTTATTTCTTGCAAGCCAGTCTATGTTTGGTTAAGATCACAATACTTATAAGTGCCAGCCAGTGTATGGTAGGGCAGATCACAATACTCATAAGTTATAGCCAGTCACTCTGTTGTTGGTGTAGGTTACAATAATGAGTCACTTATTGCTAACCAGTATATGGTCGGTTTAGATCAAATTACTAACGTTATTCTATTTCTTGTAATAATATATCTCAAACAGTTATTCATATTTGTCTACAAAAATATTTATTTTTTTAATTCACGGTCTTGTAGGAACTAATATTACACTGATTATTTTATTGAAGAACATTCTAGTTGATTTTTGTGTCCTACACACAGTCTTCTATACATATCTTTCCTTTTCACGTAGAGTCTGTCAATATCGTCCTTTGGGTGTAGTGCATTATGCATAGTCATGAGTTTCCTGGTTTTCTGGTCGAGTTGTCTCAGTTCTTCTTTTGTCCACCCTATAAACGGCCCAGAGTATCTTACTAGTGATACTGCCTATGTATTAATACCTTTTATTAGGTTTCTGCTATATAATTTAGTTTCCAGGAGTTTCTTGTTCTCCTGAGGTATTCCTTTCCAATTTTTTCTTTCATCTCTGTTGCTCTGATGGTGTCCGCTTCCAGAATTCCCAAGTATTTATAGTCATTTTGTCTCTCTAGTGCCCTTATTTCTGTTTGGTTGGGTAGTTCCATGCCTTCTGTCGTTTCCAGTTTTTCCTTTCTTATAACTAGTTGTGCGCAGTTTTCCATTCCAAATTCCATTTGGATATCTTGGCTGAAGATCCTGATAGTGTTAAGTAGTGTCTCTAGCTCCTTTTCAGTCCTTGCAAAAAGTTTCAAATCGTCCATGTACATCAGGTGGTTCATTTTTTCCTCTGTATTGGATAACTTGTATCCGGCTTGGCACTTTCTCAGAATACTGTTCAAGGGCATCATGGCTATGATGAACATTAGTGGTGATAGTGAGGCTCCTTGGAAGATGTCTCTTTGTATGTTAATTTCTGTTATGTGTTGTCCATCAGCTGTCAATTCCAGTCTCTATGTTTTCATTGCATTTTCTATTACGTTCGTGATCCTGATTGGTATTTTATACATTTTTAGGCATTCTATTATCCATGCTTGGGGGATCCTGTCGTACACTTTTTTGTAGTCGATCCATGCCATGGCTAAATTCGTTCTCCTCCTTTTTACCTCCTTTAGGATCTTTTGATCTATATATAACAGGTCATGTGTTCCTCTTTTTCCTTTTTGCCATCCTTTCTGCTCCTCGGGGATGAGTCCACGGTTATTCAGGGAGTGGTAGATTTGTTCCCTCAGTTGTGCTGTCAGTATCTTCCACATGGTGGGTAGGCACGTGATTGGCCTATGGTTGCTAGGGACGGTTCCTTTCTCCGTGTCCTTCTGTAGCAGTGTGGTTCTACCTTTTGTAATCCAGTCTGGTACGCTTGCTTCCTGTATACATCTTCGCAGGTTTTGGGCTAGCCTTTCGTGTAAGGTTGTGAATTTTTTGTAACCAGTATGCATGCATCCCGTCGTGCCCTGGTGCTCTCCAGTTTGCCATTTTCCCTATGGTTTTCTTTAGGTTTTCCTTGCAGATTTCATTCACTGTTCCTTCTTCTATTTGATGTAACTCTTCTTTCATGTCTTTCAGCCACTCGGCATCATCATCATCATCATCATCATCATCATCATCATCATCATCATCGTCATCGTCATCGTCATCGTCATCGTCATCATCATCATTATTATTATTATTATTATTATTATTATTATTATTATTATTATTATAGGAGCATTCACACAGATCATCAATGATCTCTCCTTGAAAACAACCTATGGTGTTCCCTGGAAGTTAGGTGACAACAAGTGTCCCCAGATTTCCAGTACTCTCCATATCTTTCAACACCATTTGGAAATGAATTTTCATTATTACAACAGCCACTTTCCATTGATTTCTCGTTGGTAGCGACCATTGGTCTCCATTGAAATTTGAATGGGAATAAGTCTCCCTAAGCTCCCAGTTCTCTTTGCATTTGTCCAATAGAGGTCTGGTCAGTGTTCTCTCCACAGTCTTTTCATCCTCTTTGATCTTTCTCGGCTATTTGGCTTCATTCTTTTTTGGGGGGGCGGGGGATGGGGTGATGGGACAATGGGAGGGGCCGTGGGAGAGGAAGAGAACCTATAGATAGCACTTTTAATGTTCTTGATTCCATGCCACGCTTCTTCATGTTTTGTCTCTGCAGCAGTTTGTCTGGCCTGCTCATGTGGCGCATGTGTATTAGTCTCCACATTTAAAGGTTTTCCTTAATATTTCAGCTGTTTTCATTAATGTTATTCATTGTATATTTTCAACCATTCCTCTGATTCCATTCTTTTTTCAAAGCTTTTCGTAATTGTTCCTAGTGGTCCTACTATTATAGGTATTATTTTGATTTTCTTCATCATCTATATCCCTTTTTAGCTCTCTGTTTTTTTTGTATCGTTCCCAGCACTCCTACTATTAGTGGTGTTATCTTTACTTTCTCTATTTTGCAGATACGTCTAGCTAGTCCGTGTATTTGCTTTGCTTCTCAGCTTTCTTTATCTTCAGTCTGTTGTCTGCAGAAACGGACAAACCTACAATCTGGCAGACCTTTGCTTTCTTATTAACTATTATGACATTCAGTCTTCTTGCTTGGATAGGTTTTCTATCCATGTAAATTTCATTTTCCAGTACTGCTACCAGTTTGTATTCGTACCATTTGTCTGTGTGTTCAAGATGCAATTGTTTGCATAATTGCCAATATAATGCCTTCCCACTTGATCGTGTCTCTATTTATATTCTTTTTAGGGCTAGTTTGCTGCATTCACATAGTTTCGTCTGTTTGCCCACAGAGTCTGCATTTGTAGTTTTCTTGTGTCTTGTGGATCCTTGCTTTGATGTGGTTGGTTCTCATTGCGTTGTTTAGTGCAGCTGTTATTAGTGATATAGTTTCCCTGTTAAGGTCTCCTTTTTATAGCCATTTCCAAGTGTTTTCGTTAGTTTCATCTCTTGTAATCCTTAAGCATCGTCCATGTAGCTTCCCCCCCCCCATTTTTCTTTTTATTGTCTTATTCCTTGTCTCTTTTTCTATCTTGTTTGTTTCTTCCTTATCTCTTGTTACAGTAATTATTCTTTCGGTGTTCTGCATTATGTATTTTTCTAATCCTTTTTTTGGTGTTGTTTACACATTCTTATACACTGACTAGACCTCTTCTTCCATCTTTCCTTTTCACATATAGTCGGTCAGTATCATTTTTCGGATGTAATGCATTGTGCTTTCTGGTCTTTTGGTCGAGATTCTTTCGTTTTGCTTTTGGTCCAGCTTATAAACGGCCCACAATATCTTATTAGTAACACTACCCACGTGTTTATTCCTTTAATTAGGTTTCGACTGTTTAGTTTAGTTTCGAGGAGTTTTCTTGTTCTTCTGAGGTAGGAGAAAGAATTGGAATTCGGTAAAGTGTGCACTATCTTTCTTATTTTCTCCATCATTTCCCTTGCTTTGAAAGCGTCTGTTTCCAGCACTCCCAAGTATTTTTAGCTACATGTTCACCTAGTGCCCTTATTTCTGTTTGATTGGGTCGTACTATGCTTTTGTTGCTTCTAGTTTTCCCATTCTCATGGTCAGCAGTGCAGACTTTTCCGAATCCCATTTGAATATCATGTCTGAAGATTCTGGTCGTGCTTATTAGTATTTGTTTTTGCAATCTGCGTTTCAGGTCATACATGTACATTAGGTTGTTAATTCTTTCTCCTGTGTTAGTGATCTTGTATCTGGCGTGGCATTTTTTTTCAGGGCCATCATGGTTATAATGAGCAGTCATGATGATAGAGAATCACTTTGGAAGATTCCTTTTTGTATTTTGATTTAAGTTATGTATTGTCCACCAGCTGTCAGTGCAAGTCTATGTTTTCATTGCATTTTCTATCAGATTGATTATATTACCTTGTATTTTGTACATTCTCATGCGTTCTTTTATTTATGCTTGCAGGATTCTATCATATGCTTTCTTATCCAGACCATGGCTAGGTTCTTTTTCCTACTTTTGATCTCCTTCAGAATCCTTTGGTCCTGTTGTCCTCTTTTTATTTTTTGGCATTGTTTTTTTTCATTTGAAAGTAGTCCGCGGTTATGACTGATCAATTTATTCTCTCAGTTGTGCAGTAAGTACTTTTACATTGTAGGTAAGCATGTAGTTGCTGGGAATAGTCCCTTTTTCTGTGTCTTTTTGCACCAGTGTGGTTCTACCTTTGATCATCCATTCTGGTATATGTGCTTTGTAGATGCACTTTTTCAGTTGCTGAACTAGCCTTTCGAGAAGTGTTTTGAATTTCTTAAACCAATAGGCATGCATTCAGTCATGGCCTGGTGCTCTCCAGTTAGCCATTTTTTCGTAGGGTTGTCTTGAGGGTTTACTTGCTGATTTTATTCTCTGTTCATTCTTTGATTTGCTGTGATTCTTCTTTCATGTCTTTCAATTATTCTGCTTTTCTATTATCATCCTTTTGCTCTGCCCATATCTGACCTCATTTACATTTTGTTTCTGTCGGGTCTGGTGGTTCTGTTTTTTTGTTTTCCCTCCATTTATATTTTGGAAGAATGGTCTTTCATTATTCTCAAATGTCTTGTTTTGTTTTTCCGATTTGTATTGGTATTGTCTTAATCTCGCTTCTTTTTCTGCTATTTTTCCTTCGCTTCCTTTTTCTTGTTGAGCCTCTCCTCATTGGTCGCATTTCTGCTTTTCTTCTTGTTGTTTTCATTTTGTTTATCACTTTGGCTTTTTTTCTTTAGTTGGTTGATCTGGGTTTCAAGCCTCAATTCTCAACCATGTTGGTCCTTTTTTTTCACCCCCTCCCTTAAACTTCATATTTATTGTTTTGACACCCGCGTAGATTAAATTATTTAGGTCTATAAGGTTTCTGTTAGGATGTGTGGGAGGAGTTTGTTCACTTTCTGTTTCAGTTTTTAGTTTTTTCCACTCTTGGTTCCTTAACGATGGAATTTTCTTTTCACATTCATAAGTTTTACATTCATAAGTTTTACATTCATAAGTTTCCTAATGTTTTTTTTCACATTCATTTTCTAATGTTTTCTGCTTCATTTTTATCAAGTTCTGTTGTTTCATAGGTCTTGATCTCCACCTTTCTTGTATCTAAGCTTTGCAGTTCTTCTGCCTCTGTTTGGGGCTTCCTCGAGGGGCGTTTCTTTGTCTGTTCCATCATTTATCTTTTGTTGTATTTCATTCAGTTCGAAGTATGAAAGCCAGCCTCTCTTGAGGATAAGTTTCGTTTAGTGTGCACTGGCCATGTCCTATAACTATTTAATCCATTTGCTATATCCTGGGCCTTTACGGTGACTTCTGTAATAGCATTCTATTACGAGTCTATTCTCTTTTGTGGTCCATTTCTTCCTTGGTTTTTTTTTTTGGTTGGTGTTGATTATTTTGGTTCTCCTGTATTTTATCTGTGTTTTGGTATCTGAAATTAGAACACTTACTTTTTCTGTGTCAATGTTATTGTGTCTGAAATTAGAAGAGGAACCAACATTTACAGAATGACGACCGAGTCCTCCATGCTGACCACCGAGAGAACACCTGCCCTTCATAATATTCAGATCTTTCATGTGAGTCCCATGTTGCATAAGTTGCATATTTCATGTTGTGGTGTTTGTGGAAACACTAAGGCCAGAATTGTTGTGTGTTACAGGGATAGTGTTTACCCCTAACATAGGAGACAGGCATTGTTCGCCATCACACGTACATAAAGAATATGAACAAACGGTAGAAAGACGAGGACAAAAAACAAAACACAGCTAAGTATTGTACTTGGTATCAGTCAAAAGTCGAAATTTGTCTTCCGAAAGAAGTTTGAAGATAGGTCTCCCTTACACCAGTGTACGTTGTTGCTGGTAGTGAAGAGCGTGGGTGGCTTTAATCCTTATTTTAATTTATTATAGTTATTCATTCTTTGTTTTTGCCACAGATGAATATAATGAAGAAGCAATTACAGTACCTAAGTGGTAGAAAGGCTGTGTGGGAGTTGAAAACTCCCAGCCTAACTCGATTGTCGCCCTTTAACTCAGAAGAGCGACCTAGCTACGTCACTTCCTGTTCCCCACATTTCTTCGTCTTTCGCGCTGGACCTTCAAGCAGTAACAAACACCGCTCCGGTGGAGCCATGGGCCACCACCGCGTTCCTGACTAGCCAGTCAACCGCACGTAACGTTACTCATCTTTTAATGAACTCTCATTCTTTCTATCACTTCTTCATGTATATTTATGTAAATAAATTGCATTTCTTTCGTTGATATATAACGGTATATTTTCGTTCTCATTATGCGACCTTTCGCCTTTTCAATTCCTCTACCATTAAATACATCCACCATCATACACATGGGGACGGGGTCGTCTATCACACAGCAAACCATCTTGTCCCCAACAGATTGGTAGACCGCCGACATGATATTTCTTCATATGGTGACCTAACGAACGCTGAACAATCTTCGTTCCCAAAAACATTTAAAACGTTCTCACTGTCGCAATGAAACATACCGTTATATCGTTAAATAATCAGCGAAATATACTAAAAAAAGAAAAAAGAAAGAAAAAACAGAACAAAAAACACAATTTCAAAAAAAAGGAGAAAAAACTTTTTCGTTGCATTTTCAACTTTACGTCTAAACACACGTGCATCAATTATCTATCGTCCGCCATTTTGATTTTTTTTTAGTACTCGTGAACAACTAATGTAAACAAACTACCTCGAAAGAAAAAAAATCTTTTTCCGTCGCAGCCTAAACAATAATAATAATAATAATAATAAAAGAGAACAATAAGTTTTATTTATATTCACGCATTTATAAAAAATATAGACATTTTATTCTCTTCTTCACATTATTTATAACGAAGCGTATCTTTAAACAACGATGTCTGTTAAAAAATCGACGATACCAATGGACTGCTTTCTTCACTTTATCGAAATACTTTTTTGTCATGTGTAAAAAAAAAAAAAAAAAAAAAAAAAAATTCAGCTTTCAATTTCATCATGGAGAACGTGTGGCAAAAAACCCACTGCAAAACTCAAATAGCAACTCTCACGCTATTTCAACTCCAGTTTTCCACAATTATGGAAAGGAAAAAGCGACAACAAGCCTCTCCACGGCATATCAACCCTTTCCAGCAACACCTTACAGGATATCAACCTTTTCTAGCACAAAACGCGACAACCAACACAAAGGTGCTCACCAAACACTGTACACGTTTGGATCTCACAACGACTCACCTCATCCCGCCTCACCGAAGTTCCCCAGCTAACATGAGTAAGCTGCATCACGCACACTGATACACTAATCGCTGGACGTTCAGACTATATCGACCCACTAAGTAAGCCCGAGCACCTGAACAACGTTGACACACAAATTTCCTCGCGGACCCATTTGCGACTGTAAGCGTGTAGTCAACACCTTCGCGACCAATGTGAACCAACTTCAACCCATCGTGCTGACCCTTGCGCATGCTTCATAGACTCCATGGCAGTACAGTCTATGACCGCAACACTTGCACTCAAACTCATGACGTCATTCCTGTGAAACAAAAATGTAGTAGGCAAAACAAGCAAAAAAAAATACAACTAAAAACAGACGGAACAAAAACTCGCTTCTCGCAGACACGTGGGTCGTAACAAGCACAATCTAATCGCCAGAATCACCTACACACAATCTGCAGAACGCCCCCTCTCCTTTCCAGTGTCCTGCCTTTATAGCGACCGGGAACGACATATTTGCATAATCGCGCGAGAGCAGACGTGATTCAACAATAATTACATTGGGTAAACGCTTATAAAAGCCCATGGACGCCATCTTGGAACTTTCTATTTCGCTCAGCCCAAAACAGACGTATCCGAGGTAAGCTCTCTATTTCTCATTTTGGTTACTGCTAATTCTGCTACACTCCCCCCCCTGATCTCATGATCACAAACGGGGCATAGGGGCAGTCGTCTTTGTCGGGTACTTCTTCGAAGAACTGGAGGCAGCACTTCCTCCTTGTCATCTTCCTCATTACCACCGTTATTGCCACCAGCCTGTTCCATAGGCGGCGTTTCACAATCAGGGCAGGGACAGGGGGGCAGTATCCGTCTTTGTCAGGTACTCCTTCGTAAAGGCAAGACTGGTGGTCCCTCTTCCGCTTCTTCCGTATGTGCATTATATGGCTCTTCATCATCCTGCATTATACTCTCTGCTCGTTCAGAAGACATTGTACTGTCTTCCTCTTCCTCCGATATAAAAACATAATGGCGAGGCCACAGATCTTTCACGTGGCGAGGCACACCGTCCACCAAAATCGATTGAGGGCTGATTACCTTGGTCAGCTCACCCTTGCCGAACCTCGTGGTACATCGATTTTGCGGTCTTTTGACCAACACGCGATCTTCAACCTGGTAAGAGCTGTCCTTGGGATCTGCGGACGCAGTTGCGAGATTGGTCTCCTTTACTCGAACTTCGTATCGATAAATACTGTTGGCAGGCGCAGTGAAGGGAGATGTGTCGTCTCTTGGTGTGATATTATACCAGTAGACAGCTTCCTGTATGGGACAGCGCATTCTAGCCGCTATTCGTTTCACTGTACGGTGACATCGCTCCGCTCTGCCATTCCCGGCTGGAGCATACGCACAACGGAATCGCAAGTGAACTCCCCATTTATGTGCAAATGCTTGGAATGCGTTGCTGCAGAAAGCTGTGTCATTGTCTAAAAGGATTTCATGCGGCGAGCCACGCTTGAGGAACAGTTTCCAACTGACGGATCACGCTTGCTGAATCCTGTCTTGCCAATTTCCTCCAAATGGAGAAATGCGATGGACCACAGTCTGTTAGAGTTAAAAAATGGAAGGTGCCATAATGCGTGATATCCATTCCAATTCTTTGCCAATTCTCGTTAACTTCCAGCTTTCCCTTTTCCCACCTAACTGGCGCTGGGTCAATGGACTGACATTCCTCACATTTCCGTATGACCGTTTTAACGGTTGCTTTTGTCGTGGTTGGGCAACTTCTCCTGACAAAGTAGGTAGTGCGTCGCACCCTTGGATGTCCACTACCTTTGTGAATAGCCATGATTTGACTCTCATCCAGCTCGTCTGTGTGAACCGCGCCTATCACCGGGTCAAGCCCGTTTTTCTTTTTCATTGCCTCAAACCATGTCTGTGGTACTCGCGTCAATCGGTCAGCAATGTTTCGTACTGATGGAACCAGCGTCACGTCCACTGTCAGCCCATACTCTTTCACGAGCTCCTTTAGAGTGGTTAGTCGCCTCCTAATAAGCATCTCGCTTGTTGCTTTGGTGCGCACGCGCGCCTTTCCAGTTAGCGTGTCCGAGACCCAATGGTATACGCAGACAGAATCTGTCTTTATGTGTAGCACTTTGCTCTGCCACTGTAGAGCCAAATTGATACCTTTCAATACAGCATCCAGCTCGGCTAAGTTGATATGTTGAGAGTCACCTTCAGGTCGCAGCCAACATGCATGCTCCAACACAGTTTCACGCATCTCCAAGGCTGCACCAATTGCTAGGGAGCAATGCATCCAGCTCTTTGCCATCCACACACCAATTTCCCCGGACCAGATCGTTCCGCTGCACAGATTCCAAGGTTTCGAACATCATACGATGCAGTACAGCGTCCCTTGCTTCATCATCCCAGCCCTTCGTTACCGAACTTATTCTCCTTCTAAGTATTCCACAAGCCACACGAAGCCAAACGCACACCGGAAAGTGCCCGACAAGTCGACCACACAGGGAAAACATTGTTCGTCGCATAACAATGCTGGGAGCCTCTGGAATTGCATTTCTTCGCTTCCACCGTAGTTCTATCCAGACCGCCAATCCCAGCACCGGTACACCGTCCTTCAACCGCTCCGGGTTCTTGCACTCCAACCCGAACTGCGCTAGGTGTTCTCTTACATGTGTCGCGGGCACCACGTCCTCGTTGACAAAAATGTCATCGATGTAAGTAAATGCTGCGTGGCTTACAACTTCTTCCTGAGACAATACTTCACTGACAATTGCTCTCATGATCAGGGGAGCCACATTCCAACCGAACCCCAGATGGGTCAGGCAATATTTTTTCCCATCGATTTCCACAGTCTGGTATGGCCACAGTGTCTCATGGACCCGGACTTGTAGATATTCTCTCCTGAGGTCCAGTAGAGACACGTTAGCACCTTTTTGTCTCCATTCGCGCAGCTTAGCCGCACAAACATCTGTGTTGGCCGTAAACGCGTCTACGTAATGATTTAGCTCCCGGTAGTCCATTACTGGGCGCACTTTGGCTTTGTTCTGCTGCATCACAGCCATCAGGGGAATTAGGCCTTTGGGAGGTCCCAATTTATCCTCTGGGTACGGCACGAGCCAACCATTATCTATCCAGGTGCGGAGCTCCTGCGTGTATTCTTCACGGATTTCTGCCGGCACTGGGTATTCTGACACTCGATTGTGTAGTATTTCAGGGGGGTGGTCCTCAGACCACTTCCACGATGTGGTCCACGTTCGGTTTTGATGATTAAAGGTGGCGGTGAAATCTGGTTCATTAATAGAAATGGCTGCGCATTTAATATTTTTCCTGTCGCCCAGCCGCACTGATCCTGTAGGGTTGACAACGACACCGCCCAGAGCTTTTATGGCGTCGATCCCTAGAAGTAAGTAAAACCCTAGCGGTTTGCCACGCACCACCAACACATCGATTCTGGCAGACACACCTTCGTCAGTGGACACAGAGACCGCTCCAACACCGCAGCACGCATGGGACATTCCACCAATCGTTTTGACATCTACGTTCGTTTTTCTCAAAGACCGACACCAGTCTGCATGTAAAATAGTCCTAGAGCATCCTGTATCAATAAGCGCCAAACATCGTGTCCCGTCAACGTGGATGCTTATCACCTGGAACGTCGTGCTCGCATCTTGGTGGGGAAGGAGACTGGCGCTTATGCGTCCTCCTCGTGCTCGTTTCCCGAGCAATTCCGAGCTCAGTGTCCACTCTCACTGCAACGGTAACACTGTGTTCCACGTTTTCGACAGTCCTTTGCAAAGTGGTCTTTCGTATTGCACTTGAAACAGGTCACACTAACAGGAATATTCTGGGCCCTGTGGTTGTTGGGTAAGCGTGTGGCCGCAACCATGTCCTGATTGTGTTCCTCAGTTGTCGTCAAAATTCTTGCTCTCGACATTAGTTCCCCCATGGTCAGGACTTTGATGTTCGGCACCTGTTGAAGAGCAATTAAGATAGCGTCAGTGACGAAAGTCAATTTTGTGAGTCTCTCTAAGCCATCTCCTGTGAATCCAGCCAATCCAACCAACTTCCTGATTTTGTTGGCGTAAACATCCACACGTTCTCCAGCCCATCTAACCATAATTATTTTTCTGTATGCTGCAAACGTGTCGTCGGTAAATGCCTCCTTTAATCGGGCCTCAATCTGGTTTATTTCTCTTTGATCGTCCTCCTCCATTTCCATGTAGAGGGCCAGTGCATCACCTTCCAGATATAAAGGTAGCAGACTCGCTACATCATCCACCTGCTGAAGTTGTGCGACAAGTCCCACTTTTTTCAGCCACGCTACAACGTCTCCCACGGCAGAGAACTGTTTGATAATATCGCTGCTTATCCGCACCTTCGCCATAATCGGGCCGAAATAGCTTGAAACAAAAATGTAGTCGGCAAAAAAAAAATACAACTAAAAACAGACGGAACAAAAACTCGCTTCTCGCAGACACGTGGGTCGTAACAAGCACAATCTAATCGCCAGAATCACCTACACACAATCTGCAGAACGCCCCCTCTCCTTTCCAGTGTCCTGCCTTTATAGCGGCCGGGAACGACATATTTGTATAATCGCGCGGGAGCAGACGTGATTCAACAATAATTACATTGGGCAAACGCTAATAAAAGCCCATGGACGCCATCTTGGAACTCTCTCTTTCGCTCAGCCCAAAACAGACGTATCCGAGGTAAGCTCTCTATTTCTCATTTTGGTTACTGCTAATTCTGCTACACCCTTGTGCACGCTTCATAGACTCCATGGCAGTACAGTCTATGACCGCAACACTTGCACTCAAACTCATAACGTCATTCCTGTGACC